>NC_056741.1:196502284-196577284 GCF_019279795.1 Protopterus annectens
GCACATGGTGGGACAGGTGAAGAAATGAGGACATAAGAACAGAAGCCAAAGAAGCTCCAATTGCAGAAAAGGTCAAAAAGAACAGATTATGGTGGTTTGGGCACATGTGTTGAAAAGCAGAAGACAATCTGGAGAGGAAAATTGGGACAGACAGGAAAAAGGTAAGAAGTGAGAACATCCAGCAAAAAGGTGGATGGATTGTGTGAAAGAAGATCTGCGACAATCAGGCATGAGTGTTGAAGAAGGCAGGAGTGTAGCACTGAATCGAGAGAGTTGGCAACAGTTAACATGATACGCCAACCCCATGTAGAAAAAAATGGGAAAAGGGGGCTGATGATGATGATGATGAACCAGCAACACAATGTGCAGCTGTTTCCAATTCTGTTTTTACAAAACCTGTCTTGTCTGTTTCTCCCCAATGTTCAATGGACTTTGTAAGCTAACATGTATGTAGTCCACCATCTTGGGCTGCAAATATTTACCTTTCATCTTTTGGTTTAAATTCACCCCTTCTTAACCATTCCTGCATTCAATCCTGATCAACATCAGATTTTTTCAAGCATTTTTTTTGCACTTGCAACTATATTTATCCATTTTCCACATTTCTTGCCTTCTCATTCGATACTTTATCTTATATTCTTTATTTTGTTTTTTGGCACATTCAGTTGCTACCTGATTTTTATCTACTTCTGGTATGATTTCCATCCTCACTTGAACCTGATATGCTTCTGCTAAACTAAGAAGGGAAGTCATGTTAGACTTATTCACCTCATGTTTCAATACTTTCACTACACTTGGGTCTTGTGAGGTCATCAGATATGTATGCAGTCCCACTATTGCAGATCTATACATGAAATCCATTGTGAGGAGGCCTGTACCTCCTTCAGAATGGGGAATATATTATCTTGGTATGCACTATTTTTATAAATCATTTGATGAGCATGAAGCATCTTTCTTTTTTTCTGTCCAAACTATTCATCACCTAATGGAACCAATCATTCACTCCAAAACTGTAAGTTAGGACAGGAAGAGGAAATCGGTTTATAGCTTGGACTTTGTTCCTAGAGGTCAATGCTGTTTTTAATATTAATTTACATCTTCAGAAATATTCCTTACTAAATTTTATTCACATTTGTTCATGTTTTATTGTTGATCCTTCATCAATTCCCAAATATTTAAACACTTCCTCTTGCTCAAGTTCTTTTACATCAAATTCCTGTCCCAAACTGATGTTTTCTTGGTGCTACAGCTTTCCTGCTCTAAAGGCTGCCTTTGCACATTTATCAATACCAAATAGCATTCTTATATCATCTGAAAATGTTTTAACCACTTGCAGTTATACTTTCAGTTCCTCATCTGATGATCTATACAGTTTTAAATCATCTACAAAAAGAAGACGAGAAGTCTTTACACTTTATTGTTTTCTGGGAGCCAAGTTACAGCCATGACCTAATTTGTTTATAGACAACTTAATGGGTTAAAGGCAATGTCCCCTTACTTATCTTTTTTCCTATTTACTGTTGCACTACTACCTCCCTCCTCCTTCTCTCAAACCTTTACAATTCAATTGCTCCTATATGCATTATCAATTCAAAACTTTTTCTGAACACACCTTGATAAATCATATGATAATCTTTGGCACTACTTGCCTACTATATGTATCATATCAGGTCTGTCAATTGCTGACATATGTATATGTATGTAATAACTGTCAATTTCATTAACACCTATTTTACTACTTAACCTGTATAATTTGATTTGTTAAAATTGTTTAATACCTTTAACTATGTACATCTTTTAGTAGTGGAGCTTTTCTCCCTGGGCCTCAACTGAAAATAGGTTCCTGACCCAGTGGACTTTCCAGGTCAACAAATGACAATAAATAGAAATAAATGAATACATACATACTGTGACACACGCGCCCTGGCCCAGCAATCAAGGAGTCTCAATCCTCACCACTAAAACCAGAGGGCATCTCATATAAGAGGAAAGGATAACAAATACACACAGTAAAGTACAATTTCCCTTAAGTGCACACATAGATCACAGTCATTCTGGGGCTGGTTGCTCCCTTGCTCCCGAGGTCCCCAAAAAGACTCCCCAGTGGCACATCTATAGGGTCCAGATATCAGCCTAGCTGGCAAGCTAACCACCAGTACGCTCTCTGTCCAACCAGTGCTTTGTGTCCTTGCCCAAGTAGCTGACACACACACACACACACACACACACACACACACACACACACACACACAGACACACACACACACACACACACACACACGAGCGCTTTGAGATAAGTATTTATACAACTTCACAGACACTCCTGGGAAAAGCTGACACAGATTCTTCAGCTGTGTCCCCTTTACCCAGACTATATGATAGTAACTAATGACACCACCATCTAATATTTATCAGCTACACAAAGACCCTTAAAAGGGTGTCCAATTATTACTGTGCAATATTATTATCCAATAGTAGTGTAACTTAAGCCATCTTAAGGCTTTGGAAGGGCTTATTACAGGATTACTTATAAGCATGCAATGTACTCAAGAGCTTAAGTATCAGTACATAAACCAGCCACAGATAATTTTTTAAAAAAATATTTAATAATAAATACTAAAAATACAAGACAATACTACTACACCACAGTGGTATTCAAGAGTTCAGAGATCACACAGAATCTTAAAATAATTCAGTAGTACAGTTCTTTTTTTTTAAAACAAGTTTATTGTTTTTAACATACAAAATAAATATCATAAAAATTTTATACAAGCAATTAAAATATAAATAGTTATAACATTCAATAAAATAACCAAAGTATTTACAGAGACATCCACTACAAATCAAATCGATTGATTAAACTATAATGTCTTACTATTGAAACTAAGATTTTTTTAACAGGTTTTGTAAAGTATCCCATATAACATAGTAAGATGTTTTTTCTAGTAGTTCTTGATTTTATTGTCATCAATTCCATATGACATACTTCAGTCATAACATTTTTAAATTCATTAAATGAAGGAGGAGTATCTGAAATCCAATTTCTGGTTATTATTTTTCTAGCCACTGCTAGAATAGACCATAATAAGGGAAGCTTAACTTTTTTAACACTTTTAGGAACAGGAGTGTTAAATAATATAAGTGATTTAGAAACAATAAAATTATCTGTGAAAAGGGCCTGCAAAAAATCATTGATTAACTTCCAATATTCCTTCAATTTTATACAGTCATAAAACATATGTGCCCAATCAGCATTTATTTCCACATTACATCTTTTACATAAGTTGTCTTTATTATTTATTTTATTCATCATGAAAGGTGTATAGAAAGATCTATGTAAAAATTTCCAAGTAAAAAGTCTCCAATTAATGGAAGAAGTAGTTTTATAAGCAGATTCCAATATATATTGTTTATCTTGTTGTTTTGGTGATTCACCATTAATGGAAATGAAATAATTCCAATAGGTATCTGAACTGTAATGAGTTTCTTCTCTGATAATTTTATGTATGTGTGAGAGCTTACCTTTATGATCAGAAACTCGATGTTGTAAATTTAATATCAAGTAATCAATCAGAATTGGAACAGATTCTTTAACTGTTAAAGACATTAAATCAATTTTATTAATAAGATGTTGTCTAAAAGTCTGAATTTCTAAGCAACATGTCTCTCTCAAGTCAAATTCTTGCTTTAAGAAGTCTAATATTTTTACTTTATTATCAGACAGCAACTGATACCAATACTTTAGGTCATTCTTTGTGATTAAAAGAGTTCTTTCAGAGGTGGTTGACAAAAGCATACCTTGCGTATACATTATAGGGAATAGAATAAAATTCCATTCCTTATACTTAGGATGCATAAATATAAAATTACGATAACTGATAATAATGTTTAATGGGTAACTAACTATATATTTTGGTGTAATAGATGAAGTACAAAATTCTTTTAGTAACCATAACATAGTAGTACAGTTCTGACATAACAGAAAAACACTTGGTCTAACTTTCTTCTAATTTCCTAGCTATTACTACAATAAAACATACTTCTAAAATAACTTACTTAAGACAACAGGCAGAGTGCTGATGAGTTAGATATCCAAGATCAAAATGCTTAATAATCTCTGGTTCTCACTGTTTAAATTGAAACTGCAGTTCCGCTAAACATTACTTCATCTTTTTATACTACCTGGAGTTCTCAGGCTGACACATTAACTACATTTACATTCTTAACATCCATCTTTTGTTATGTTGCAGCTGGTCAGGAACAGATCAATAAAAATACATTTACATGTTTAAGTCTAGCAATTTAACTCTTGGTTAAAACAATAGAAATAATTTCTTCATTGAGACTATTCGGCACCACTGTTCCTTTGAAAGGGACACTGCATGCTTTTACTGGGTCAGTTTTGTAACAGCATTTCTTTACATTTAAAACAACAAGCCTGTAGTTTACATTTATATTTACACATGATAGAATTATGTATCAAATTCTATTTGACTAGGCTGGCAGCCTTCACCCTTCTCTACGAGTCTTCACATCTCTCTCCCCCTGGATAACTCAAGATAGTTTTTTTCAAGTGCCCCTTGGGAAACACCGCTTGAGAGGGTTAGGTCTATCTGAGGGTACCTCACCCGATTCCCTGACTTGAGAGCAGATCTGCATTGGCATTGCTAATCCCACTGCGGTGTTGTACTGACATATTATATGCTTGCAACCCCAGACTCCATCTTAGCAATTTGGCATTTTGCTGACTGGCTCTGTTTAACCATGTTAGAGGGTTGTGATCTGTCATAACAGTGAATTTCCTTCCATACAGATAAGGCTGAAGGTTCTGCAGTGCCCACAATATGGCTAGACATTCCTTTTCTACAGCTGCATAGTATTCCTCCCTGGGTTGGAGCCTATGACTGAGATAAACCACTGGGTGCTCTTCCCCCTCTGAATAAATCTGGCTAAGTACAGCCCCCACCCAATGGTTCAAAGCATCCACTTGCACAACAAATTATTTGTTGTAATCTGGACTGGCTAACACAGGGGGTCCTCCCAAAGCTTCTTTAAGCTTCTGGAATGCCTGCTCACATGCTGGGTTTCATACTACCTTATCTGGCCTGTTCTTCCTTGTCATATCTGCGAGGGGAGCAGCTATGGTACTATAACTAGGGACAAACTTTCTGTAGTACCCTGCTGTCCCTAAGAATGCCCTCACCTTCTTTTTGGTAACAGGTGCAGGCCATGGCTGAATGTCTTCCACTTTGGCAGGTTCTGGCCCTATCTTACCACTCCCCACTCTATATCCAAGGTAGGAGACCTCTGTTATACCCACCTGACATTTGCTCAGCTTAATGGTCAACCCTGCCATCTGTAGTCTGTCCAGCACCTGCCTGACATAATGAAGGTGCTCTGGCCAGGAATGGCTGTAGGTGGCAATATCATCTAGGTAAGCAAGGGCAAATCCTCCTGCTTCTGCTAGGATATTATCTACCAGCCTCTGGAAAGTTGCTGGGGCATTCTTCATCTCAAAGGGCATCTTTGTGAACTCATACAAGCCAAAAGGAGTCACAAAGGCTGACTTCTCTCTAGCACTGGGTGTCAAGGGCACCTGCCAGTAACCCTTGGTAAGATCAATGGTTGTAAGATACTTAGTCCAACCCAGCTGCTCTAGGGCTTCATCTGTCCTAGGCATGGGGTACGCATCTGACTCAATGTGACTATTTAATTTCCTGTAGTCCACACATAACCTGGTGCTGCCATCCTTCTTTGGCACCAGCACCACTGGGGAGGCCCAGGGACTGTTGGACTCTTGAATCACCACTAGTTTCAACACCTCCTGTACCTCCTCCATAAGTGCCTGTCTGACACTCTCAGTACTCTGGGGTACTCAGAGGACCCACAATATCCATAGCTACCCTCTGAAATGGCTCCTCAATCACAAGCAAAGGCATCAAGGGAGCTCTCACCTTGTCTCCTGCCTTGCCTACCTTTTGACACTGCTCACAGGTCCTGCAGTACCTGTTACATCTCTGGAAATTCCAGGCCAATAGAAGTTCTGCATAATATGCCTCTTTCTACGTGTTATGCCCATATGACCTGCAAAGGAAATTTCATGGGCTATGGCTAGAAGTGCCAGATGGTAGGCTCTAGGCATTACCAACTGCTGTACTCTCTCACCTTCTAGCCCTCCCTCAGGGGTCCACTCTCTGTATCGTAACCCATTGTCCCAGTATACAGATTCCCCCTTTCCTTGAGAATCAGGTGCCTCCCTAGCTACCTGCCGCAGGACTTGCAATGTAGGGTCTGAGAGCTGAGCCTGTCTCAACTCTCTCCTTGTAACCCTTCACAGCTCCCCTTCCACAGGACGTCTGGCATCCTCTGACAGTGGTGCCTCACTGTCAAGCTGGGTACTACTACTCACCTCTACCTTTGCAGTCACTCTGTCCAAGGGACCATCAGTACCCACAAGCAGCTGTGGCTGACCTTTAGTCTCACTGCTACAGCATAGCTCACTTCCTGAAGTAACCACCTCACCAGTCCTGGCTGCAAGTATGCAATCTGTCTGGGTCTCCCCAGGCTACTAGACCCACATACTTGTCTCCTAGCCTCACTGCGTGTAACTGCATAAGCACATGGTACGGCCTCATCCAAATCTTTCCCTCTCAGGACATCTGCAGGATGGTAGTTCCATACCCCTGTTGTCTCAAGACAACCTACTATTGGCATTTTGTCTTTCCCACTTACTGGCTCCCTCACCTTTGGTTCCCCACCTTGCCTCCATGGACACCTGTATGCCACATGACCCCGCTGGTTGCATTCAAAACATTTAACCCAAGCTCCTGGATGTGTACCTGGACTAGTGGCTTCCCCTGCTACTGGCAAATTCTGTTGGGGCAGTCTGTGCTGCCCACCATGGGTTCCTTTAGACCCATAAGCAGTACTGGGGGTCCCCTTCCTGTGCAGGGCTGCCTTGCTGGTCAGGTATAGGTCTCCCTTCTTCCCCAACTCATCTGAAGTAGCACATTGTCTGCTAGCTAAATAGATCCTCATGTCCTCAAGCAAAGAGCTAAGGGCTTGTTCCATCAACAAAACGTCTGCCAGCCCTTCAAAAGTGATGACCTGATATCCACTCACCCAGCTATGAAAATAAGTGTTCAGTTCAGCAATATATTCACACACACTTTCATCTGCCTTGCGTCTATGCTCACAAAATGTTTTCTTATACATTTCAGGTGTTAGCTTAAAACATTCTAAAAGACATTTTTACAGCAGCATAATCAAAGCATGCAATGTTAGACATTTTAGCTAATGCATCTACAGCTTTACCATGGAGTAAGGGGGTCAGGAACAGTACCCAGAGCCTTTGGTCAACACTATACTGTTTGCATACCCTCTCAAACATATGAATGAAACTACAAAAATTATCCCCCCTCTTTAAAATGCGGAAGAAATTTACTGACCTGTTGTGCTTCTGGGGTCCAGTTACTTCCTACCCCATTACCTCCATGACTCTGGCGAAGAGTCAACATTTCCCTGTCATGTCTCTTCTGACTCTCCTTTTCTTTGGTTTCTATCTCCAAATGCCTGGCCTACAACTCAAGTCTCTTTAGCTCCAGCTGGATTTTTAAGTCCACTGCAGAAAGGTTGAGCTGTCCATTCTCCAAGGATATTGTATCTCCACTGCCAGTCTGATTGTCCTTCGCAGAAAGGTTGAGCTGTCCTTTCTCCGAGGATATTGTATCTTCACTGCCAGTCTGATTGTCCTCCTGGATGCTTTTTTCTGATGCAGCTGTTACCAAGGCTGCAATCAGGTCTGCCTTAGTCAGGTTTCCATTCACCAGTCCCCTAGCCTGGCACATCTCCACTAGCTGGATCCTTATCAGCTTTCCATACTCCTCTGCTGACATGCTGCCTGCTCACCCTGACTAAGTAAGTTAACAAAAGAAATAAAACAATTGTGATCTGAACTCTGAGTATTCACTGCATGGCTGATTTAGAGTTCAAAACACCTTCAGAGATCACTGTACAAAAGCTACAGGATTCACTCTATCCACACCACTATAAGCCAGTTAGTATTTTCCAACTAATTAATATGTGATGTGGATCCCACCACTGCAAACCACAAATGTGAAGTGGATCCCACCACTGCCACCACATGTGATGCCCGCACCCTAGCCCAGCAATCAAGGAGCCTCAATCCTCACCACTAACACCAGAGAGGGCATCTCATATAAGAGGAAAGGATAACAAATACACACAGTAAAGAACAAATTCCCTTAAGTGCAAACATAGATCACAGTCAGTCTGGGTCTGGTTGTTCCCTTGCTCCCCAGGTCCCCAATAAGACTTCCCACTGGCACAGCTATAGGGTCCAGATCTCAGCCTAGCTGGCAAGCTAACCTCCAGTACCCTTTCTGTCCAACCAGTGCTTTGTGTCCCTGCCCAAGTAGCTGACACACACACACACACACACTTTGAGATAAGAATTTATACAACTTCACAGACATTCCTAGGAAAGGATGACACAGATTATATGGTAGTAATTACTGCCACCGCCAGCTAATATTTATCAGCTACTCAAAGGCCCTTAAAAGGGTGTTCAATTATTGCTGTGCAATATTATTATCCAATAGTAGTGTAACTTAAGCAATCTTAAGGCTTTGGAAGGGCTTATTACAGGATCACTTATAAGCATGCAATGTACTCTAGAGCTTAATTATCTGTACATAAACCAGCCACAGGTAAAAGGTTTTTAAAGTATTGAATAATAAATACTAAAAACACAAGACAATAATACTACCCCACAGTGGTATTCAAGAATTCAGAGATCACACAGAATCTTAAAATAATTCAGTAGTACAGTTCTGACATAACAGAAAAACACTTGCTCTAACTTTCTTCTAATTTCCTACCTATTACTACAAGAAAACATAATTCTAAAATAACTTAAATAAGACAACAGGCAGAGTGCTGATAAGTTAAATATCCAAGATCAAAATGCTTAATAATCTCTGGTTCTCACTGTTTAAATTGAAACTGCAGTTCTGCTAAACATTACATCATCCTTTTACACTTCCTGGAGTTCCCAGGTAGACACATTAACTACATTTACATTCTTAACACCCCTCTTTTGTTATCTTGCAGCTGGTCAGGAACAGAGCAACAAAAATGCATTTGCATGTTTAAGTCTAGCAATTTAACTGTTGGTTAAAACAATAGAAATAATTTCTTCATCAAGACTATTCGGCACCACTGTTCCCTTGAAAGGGTCACCACATGCTTTTACTGGGTCAGTAGAGAGCACTGTTGTCACATTTTTGTGACAGCATTTCTTTGTATTTAAAACAATAAGCCTGTAGTTTACATTTATATTTACAAATGATAGAATTATGTATGAAATTCAATTTGACTAGTCTGGCAACCTTCACCCTTCTCTACCAGTCTTCAAACATACATACATACATACATACATAAATAAATAAATAAATAAATAAATAAATAAATAAATAAAAATAAAAGAGCAGTGGTGAGAGAGAGTCACCCTGGAATATCCCCCTTGAATCCTTACCCCTGGAATAATAAGTTGTCTCTTATTATGGGTTAACTAAAAAGTGGTTTGTCACTGTTTCATCGTCACTGTAATGTAGTCGATCAGTGTAGGGTATATCTTATACATTTTTAAGCACTCTTTTGTCCATGCATGTGGGATACTGTCAAATGCATTTTTTTGTAGTCTAATCATGCCATACATAGATTCTTCCCTTTTTTACAGTTCTCCATTATGGCTTTCTTTAATGTCAAATGATCTTTTGTTCTATATGACTTTCGTTTATTACCCTTTCGTTCTGTTGCCATGATTGAGTTTTCTTCTAAATGACTATAAACTCTGTCTGCATCAGTTCCAGTGTATAGTTCATACATTTTCAGATGGCAAGTTATTGGTCTATAGTTTTTTTAGGATAGCTTGTAGGCTCACTCTTAAGTAGAAGTTTTGTTTTTCCTGCTGTTAGCCAAGCTGGTGTCTGTTTGGAGTGTGCACATAAATAGTTCTTACTCATGGCTAAATCTTCATGTAAAGATGTTAATACTTTTAACTAGAAGTTAGGTACTGCATCTGGGCCTGGGGTTTTCCACTTCGGAGCTTTTCCTAACTTTGTTTCAATCTTTCTGGCCATTAGTTCATCCCATTTCATATGTTTTAATTCTTCTATTAATTTAGCATTTTATTATGTTCCACAGGGTCTTCATAGATATTTGTCCAAGATGTATCTATTGCTTCATTTTTTTGGTGGTGTTTCAATTCCTTTTGTCTTTTTTCCCAATTTTCTATAATATGTTTTGGGTCATCAATAAATTGTTTATTTTGTACGTTTCCTTTATATTCATCTGTGTATCTTCTAAGTTTTTCTGCTTGTGTTAATATTTTTAGATTATGGCAATAGTGCACGATAGATCCTGATCTGTTCTGATGGTGTGCATTGCTTTGTTCATAGGTTCATAGGTTGGTACTAGGCTATCAGCCCTAGGGCCTATACAAGCCTAGCCATAACAAGCCCCTGGCTATTTCTTCCCACATTATTTACTTTCCTGGACCCCTGTCTAGCAGGGCGACTGAAGTGATCCCTGGGGTGAATTTCCTTTCTCCCATCCAGTCCTCAAGGTTCCTCTTGAAGAGGTCCAAAGAGGCACTCTGCTTGACATGTATGGGCAATCTATTCCAGAGTCTGGGGAGTCTCTGGGTCAGGATCCTATCCCTCCAGCATGTTTTGTTTATTGTGATGACAAGGTTTAGATCCCTGGAGCGTGTAGCTCTGAGGGATTGGGATTTCTTTAAGTGTAGCATGTCCAACAGCTCTGGGTTTGACATGGCCTTGTATGTTAAGCAGAGATCGCCTCTGAGTAGACGATATGCGACAGAGTATAGTTGGAGTTTTTTAAGGCGGTCAGCATAGGGCATCTGCTTTAGGCCTGTGATTCTTTTAGTGAGGTATTTCTGAGGCCTTTCCAGTTGTTGCAGATGTCTTGAGAGGTACATACCAAATGGGGCGTTGTATTCTATAATGGGTCTAATGAGGGTTGAGTACAGTGTATGTGAGTGAGTATGTCTTAATTGCTTTATAGTTTTCTCTAGTCAATACTTCCATGATGGCATTTGACTTCTTCCCTTCCTTTCCCGTACTACCCTGAGTTTATGTAATAAATCTTTATCTCTTATTAATTTAGCTGTACAGTAATATAACCCATTTACTTCTGTTATATCGCATGCATCTCTGTGGACAGTCCTAATTACTGTGTTCATTTGTTTTATCAAACTTCTAACTTTTTATGTTTTATTGACCCTCTGCAGGCTGTTTCTTTCATTGATCTTATGTCTATCTATCTCTATTAAATCAAGCAAATCTTCTCTTAGATCATTTCTTCTAAACTGAGGGCACATTCTTTGTTCTTCATTTTCTGTGGGCATTCTATAGATAGTTCCAGGGCATCTTCCTGTGCCACATTCTTTTCAGTTTCACCCTGTGTCATCCATTGCTCTTTCATACGGGAGCTCACTGGCCTATCACTCCAGGACACCGATTGTGTCAAAGTTGCCACAGTATCCTGTTCTTTCCCTTGCTAATATACCTCCAATTGAATATTTGTACTGGTTTCCTATGGGAGGCTCCAAAGTATGTTAATATGTCAGCTGACTAGATGCTTCAAACTCCACTGCTTTCTTCGTAATTTGGGTTTTCATTGTTTTATCCTGTTGTGTTGTTATCTGAGTTTAGTTTTCTATACTAAATTACTAAATGTTTCACTTTGCATGTTATCCATAACCTCAGTTTTTATTTCTTTAACTTCTTCATTATTAATCCTCTTTTCTACTTTTTCTCTTTGTTTTCTTATTTTTGTATTTTAAAATTTTCCATATCTGGATGTCTTTGCCTGTGTATCTCTTTAAATATCTTTGGTGCTGCTCTTTTTGCATTGATTAGGTTTGCTTTCCCCTTTGCATGAATATTGCACCATATTAAATATAATTTTCTTTCCTATGTCCATATTTCTTTTTCAAATGTCTCCTGTTCCTCTTGTTTCTCCTGACTTTGGGGGACAAGTTGTCCTATCATATTGTGATATAACCCGTGTTAGACTTTTTACACTGAATCTTTCACTTCACAAATATTCCATAACTTCAGCTTCTATTTTTTAACTTCTATTTGACTAATCTTTTGTTCTACATTCACTCTTTGTGATCTTATTTTTTTTTTAGGGGGGTTCCATATCTGGATGCATTTGCTTGCATTTCTCTTCAAATATCTTTGGGGCTGCTTTTTGTGTTGATTAATTTGGCTTTCTCATTTGCATAAATATTGTACCAAATCAGATCTCTCTTTCTTTCCCATGTCGATATTTCTTTTTTATACCCTTCAAATGTCTCTAGATTTTCCATATCTGGATGCCTTTGGCTGTGTGAGGATCAGAATGGAAGGAAATATTGAGATGATGGAAGAGATTATGAACTAATCATTTCAGTGAAGGGTTAATAATAGCACTCGTGTGGTTAAATCTAACATGCTGTTTTATGAGGTATCTGTTTCCCACAAGAAATACAGTTATTCACTTTTTCTGACATCCGGTTAAATACTGAGGCAAGAAAAAACCAAAATATTCCCCAACGGGGTACTTAGCCAACTTTGATTCGGTCTGAAACTCTGACTTCAGAAACTTTCAGAACGCCAACCTGCACTCGCAAAACTGCTTCTGCATCGGACCATGCGGCAAAAAAGACTGAGGATATGACGTCGGTCATGGGCATTAGTACCCTGACGTACTGGCGTCAGTCTAATGCGCCCTGACCGGCGTCAAATATACTTTGGTATTCGGGCCGACTGGACAGCGGACTACCCCAATAGTTAGGACTGCAGCAATGTGGAATGAAGAACATCATGCTGTTTTATAATGTTTAGAAAATAATTAGTTAAAAGCAGCAGCAATACACTCCAGTAACTGGTACACACTTTGCTGAGTCATGTGTTATATCACCTGAAGAGCATAATACTATACTACATCACTCATTCAATAACCCTTTTCCTATTCATAATAAAGATGTTTTCATTCTGCTGTATTTTATCATATGTGCTTGCTGTATACAAGCATACCACAGTTTTGTCACTATAAATGGGGAGTTGTATGTCATTATGTGTTTGTATTGGTATTATGTCAGCTATTATTTGCCTTCCCTATATGAGCTCAAGGTAAAATTGCTCAAGCATCAGTAGGTCAAAGAGATGAAAGGCATAACTCCAAACACTTTTTGCGAACATCATTGCCTGTGCAAGTTTTAATGTTGTGTCAGCAATAATTCACTTCTTTAGGATGATTTCCCCATTCTTGTTGGTGTGACAATGGAGTTGGTATATGCAAGCATGTGTGGTGTTAAGTGGTTTGTCCCACACATCGGGGGGGGGGGGGGGAGGGTTGCAGTTGCCCTTGCGCCACTGCAAAAAAAAACAAGAAAAGAGGAGTTTTTCACCTTTTGGGTTTGGCCATTTTTTTTTTTTTGTTGTTCTTCTGGAATGCAATCTTTCAGGGACCTGGAGTTTCATAGCAGAACCCTATTATTTTATACATATGGTGTTAGTTTCACTCCATTGTTTTCCATCCCCACCTCAATGCCTTTGTTAGTTACCCTTCTTCATTTTCCAGACTTAACTTCATCCTAATGTGACCTTTACTCCCACTCCTTGTCCTTATTCCCTGTGGTTATGCTCCCACTCCGTGTCCTTATTCCCTGTGGTCATACTTCCACTCCTTGTCCTTATTTCCTGTGGTTATATTCCTGCTCCTTGTCTTCATTCCTTGTGGTTATACTCTCACTCCTTGTCCTTATTCCCTGTGGTTATATTCCCACTCCGTGTCCTTATTCCCTGTGGTTATACTCCCACTCACTGTCCTTATTCCCTGTGGTTATACTCCCACTCCTTGTCCTTATTCCCTGTGGTTATTATCCCACTCCCTGTCCTTATTCCCTGTGGTTATGCTCCCACTCCTTGTCCTTATTCCCTGTGGTTAGACTCCCACTCCTCCTTATTCCCTGTGGATATACGCCCACTCCCTGTCCTTATTCCCTGTGGTTAGACTCCCATTCCTCATCCTAATTCCCTGTGGTTATACTCCCCTCCCACTCCTTGTCCTTATTCCCTGTGGTTAGACTCCCACTCCTTGTCCTTATTCCCTGTAGTTATACTCCCACTCCTTGTCCTTATTCCCTGTGGTTGTACTCCCACTCCCTGTCCTTATTCCCTGTGGTTATACTCCCACTCCATGTCCTTATTCCCTGTGGTTGTACTCCCACTCCCTGTCCTTATTCCCTGTGGTTAGACTCCCAATCCTCGTCCTTATTCCCTGTGGTCATACTCCCACTCCATGTCCTTATTTCCTGTGGTTATACTCCCACTCCCTGTCCTTATTCCCTGTGGTTAGACTCCCAATCCTTGTTCTTATTCCCTGTGGTTAGACTCCCACTTCATGTCCCTATTTCCTGTGGTTAGACTTCCACTCTTTGTCCTTATTCCCTGTGGTTATACTCCCACTCCTTGTCCTTATTCCCTGTGGTTAGACTCCCACTCCGTGTCCTTATTCCCTGTGGTTATACTACCACTCCTTGTCCTTATACCCTGTGGTTATATTGTCCTTATTCCCTGTGGTTATACTCCAACTCCATGTCCTAATACCCTATGGTTATACAAACATCCTTTCTGTTCTTTCCCACTTAGTTCTTTAGTCAAACTTCAACACATTGCCATTATCAGCTCAGTCTTGCCCCCCCCCCCCCATATTGCGATGCTTTTAATGTTTTACCTTCTTTTTCCCTTGTCTACTTAACTCTGTTCATTCTCACCCTCTGTGGCATTGTTATACATGTTAGATACAGGCACTTTACCTGTTTGTTTCTGGTCAGGTATTCACTACTATGTAACTAATTGTGCATTGGGGAAGGGCTACTCTCATAGTTTTCTTCCCCTGCAGTTGTTCAAAGCTCAATTTGGTCATTTTATTTTCTTGTCCATCTTTGTGATGGTAATAAAGTTCAGCTCCATCATTGCCTTGCTATTATTGTGTGGTCATTGGGTGATTCTATAGAATCTCATACAGACCTCATTCCTATCTTTACATTTCTGTTCCTCTCTACCTACTCTGGCAAATCCTAGAAATTCACCTCTGTGGTGGCAAGGACTGAAAGTTGCAGTATGAAGGGTGCTAATAGGTGGTTAGAGTAGATAGATAGATATACAGATGTGTTTAATGCCTAGTTAACTGAACAGAAAGCAGTGAATGGTTGTCACTATTTGTGCTAGGTATCCAAAACATTAGTTTTACTCCCTCCTTTGAATACCATCCATTTGGTCATCAGTTGCACTCTGTGTCTGCCCCTGGATCATTTTACCTTAAGATCCCCTATTCCTAACTGCTGGGGTTAGACCTGCACAAGTAGTTTATTTATTTATTGTATTTATTTATTTATTTTCAGTTTGATTACCGGGGAAGTCCACTGGGCCACGAAGTACCCATTTTCAGTGGAGGCCCGGGGAGAAAAGCTCCAAAGGCAGTACAATCAAGGTTACAAATGCATGAGATAAAATACAATAGAAATGTACAAACAGTCAGAAAGATGTGAATTGCAAGTATACATAGTAAGAACAGGCAAAATAGTAGTAGTAGTAGTAGTAGGTCATAAAGGGAAGGTAGGTCACAACAGGTCCATCGGCAGTATCACATACTTTGTCCTGCAAGCCAGTGGATGCTCAGGTGATCTATGACATTACCCATTTTATTCCATAAAACATATGTTATCTCCAGGCCTCCTTCAATGTCAAAATCTATCTCAAAATCTAAGTGCAGTCTGCTTCACAATTTCAATGCTCTGTCAATAAAGGGCAAAAATCCTGTCCTTCCTTCTGGAGACGGTGAGTTGGAAAAACCCAGTACTTCCCATATCACTTCCTGGCTTTCCACTGACTGAAACTGCAGTCAAACTCAGGTTTGTTGCTTGGTCAGTTGTCTTAAGGGCTCAGTCTCTCTACAGCATGGAGCCAGCATAAATAAGCCATGTTATTCTAAATCAAGACAGACGAGTAATATTTTTTTGGTAGAACAAGCTGCTGTATTCATTTGTATTTGATTCAAGCAGCTATTGTTTTTCTTTACTTTGATATACTGGTAATAATGTTCTGACACTGTGTCTTTTTGGAAGTTATTTGCTAGTAGCATGCCTTCTTTAACTGATGTTGAAGGCTAGAAAATCCTTTTAAAAGTAAGTCTACTTGACATTCTTCAGAAATGATGCCTTCCCGTTAAGACAATATCTCTGACAGGAGAGGGGTAGGCTTAGTCAACCGATTGCACCGTGTCTTGACTGTCGTTAGGGTGACTGCTCAGGTGGTTAGTTCCATAAAATTTATTGATATCCTTTCTGACTGATCATGGTCATTTATGCAGTTAATACAAAAAATGCCTAATGAACACCAAATACCTCTGCAGGAATACTCAATACAGGCTTGAATCCAAATAAGAATGCTGAGGTAAGGCTCCAGAATCCAAACAGGTAAATAAATCAGTCTTCAGAGGTAATAAAAAGCAATGCCTTCTTTAATGTGACATTAAAAAAGGCATTGCTTTTTATTACCTCTGAAGACTGATTTATTTACCTGTTTGGATTCTGGAGCCTTACCTCAGCCATTTATGCAGTTAAGTTTCCTTTGATATATAAGGAGTTTTGCTTCTCACAAGACAAAATTCTGAAATATGTTTGACATTTGTCATTGCAGATCCTTGGATAAGATGTTAAACTGAGGCCGCATCTAATTCATAGGTTCATAGGTTCATAGATTCACACTCAGCTATCTGCCCTAGGGCATTTATAAGCCTAACCAGAGTGTGTTTGGCTTTCGCCACCCATTTTAAATTAATTTTGCTATGCCATTTTTCGAGGTTAGTATACTATGCCTCTGTCTAACAGTGACACAGAAGTGATACACGGGGTAAACCTACGATCTCCCATCCACTCATCAAGATTCCTCTAGAAGAGGGTCAATAAGGGACTCTGCCTAACCCGGACTGGGATTTTATTCCAGAGTGAAGGGAGCCTCTGGGTTATGAATCTGTCCCTCCAGCATGTCCTATTTATTTCAGTGCTGAGGTTCAAGTCTCTCGAGCGCGTAGCTCGATGGGATTTGGATTTTTCTGAGGTGCAGCATGTCCATTAATTCCGGGTTGGACATGGCTTTATATGTCAGGCACAGATCGCCTCTGAGCAGGCGGTATGCCACTGAGAAGAGCTGGAGTTTCTTTAGCCGGGCAGCATATGGCATCTGTTTGAGCCCTTTGATCCTCTTGGTGAGGTACTTTTGGGGTAATTCCAGTTGCTGCAGGTGTCTGGTAAGGTACATCCCAAAAGGGGCATTGTACTCAATTATGGGCCTGATGAGGGATGAGTAAAGAGGCACGATGACCTCCACTGATCTAGATGTGAATCCCTTCATGATTAGGTGGGCTATATAAAATGTTTTTCTAACCACTTTGGCCACGTGGTTGTCAAATGAGAGATTGCTATCAACTTGGGTCCCCAGGTCCCCAATTACGTCTTCCGTACTTAATGGATTACCACCTGTTTGGTAATTTGCGGGCACTTTGTTTTTGCCAAATGGGATGACTATACACTTTTTGGCATTTAGCTTGAGGCCATGGCTCTGCACCAGTTGTCTGTTTCTATTAGGCCCTTTTGGAGGATGCTTGTGTCAGCTGGAGAGTCGATTATGGTACCCAGTTTGCAGTCATCTGCAAACTTGGTCAGCCACAGTCATTCCGTGTTGGCCTGTACCTCCGAGAAATATATACCGCACAAGAGAGGTCCCAGGACTGAGCCTTGTGGGACACCACTGGTAACTGGTTTGGAGTCTGACATGGCTCCAGCAATTCTAACCATGTGGGTTCTGTCTTTGAGGCAGTTTGCAACCCATCTAGTGACATAGGGGTTTATATTTAAGCTGGTGAGCTTATCTTTAATGCCCGAGTGGGGTATTGTATCGAAGGCTTTTGCGAGGTCCAGGTAGGCTGTGTGGACCACCTTCCCCTCTTCAATGGCCTTGGTGACTGTTTCAAAGAAATCAACCAGGTTTAAGAGGCAGGATATGCCCTTAACAAAGCTGAACTGGGTAGGATCCAGTGTCTGTAGGTCTCCAATATCTTTATTTATGAGGTCCATGATGATCCTTTCCATAGCTTTGCAGATCAAGCTAGTCAGGCTTATGGGGCGATAGTTTCCAGGATCTGTTGAGGCACCACCTTTGTGGAGAGGGACCAATGTTGCTGTACGCCACTCTTTGGGTACATATCCTGTAGTAAGGCTGAGATTGAACGGTAGTTTTATGTTTGGGTTTAGCTCTTCTTGGAGTTCATGTAGGACGCAGCCTAGGAAACTGTCTGGTCCCATTGATGCTGTGTTTTTTGCTTTGGGGAGGGCGGCTCTTACCTGAGCATCTGAGATGTCAGGGGGAACAGCACACTGCTGGGATAGATATTTGCCCTTTTGGTGGGGACGGGGGGGGGGGGGAGTTTGCTCTGAACCAGTCAGCTAGGATGTTGGCAATGTCTGTGGGTTCGGTGTATTTTTTGTCATTTTGGACTAATTCTGAGCATATCTGAGAATTCCCACCCAGGTTCCTGACATAACTAAAGAAAGCCTTCTGATTATCCTTAATGTCCTGTGCAATTTTTCTCCCTAAGCTGGCCTTAGACAATTTTATGATTGCCCGTAGTTTTTTGCTAATACTGATCAGAGATGCCTTCCCTTTTTGGGATTTTGCTCTATCATGTAGTAGCTTCCTCCTTCTATTGTATAGTTTGTTTATGGCTGGGGTCCACCAGGCAGGACATCTGCCTTTGGAGGATTGGGTCTTGGTTTTATTTGGGATTGCATGATCCATGCATTCCTGAAGGTGTTCATAGAATGCATTTATAAAGGATTCTGCAGTCTGGGCCATATTTTCCACAGGCCCGGGGGCTTTGTAGGATTCCACCTCGGTTTTGTGGAGTGTTAAATTTGCTTTAGAGAAGTTTTTCACTGTGGTTTTCTGGGCAGGGCATGGGGTCGGGATGTGAATATCCAGTGAGATTAGTTTATGGTCTGAACTTACCAGTGAGGGATACACTTCTGGTCTGGAGCATAGAGTCCCCATGTTGGTGTTGATCAGGTTCAGTATGTTTTCCCTTCTTGTGGGAGTGGTAACAAGTTGTTCCATAGCATTTGAGTTTATAAATTCTAGGAACCTTTGGGCTAGGGTGTTGGAGCTAGAGTAATGCTCCCTGTCTATGTTTGGGTAGTTGAAGTCACCCAATATAATGGTGTTTGGAGAGACCTTCATATTTTCCAGTGTTCTCAGGAAGGCCGAGTGGGGTTCCTGGGTTTGGGAGGGTGGTCTGTAGCAGGCTATAAACTAGAAGGCAGTTTTACCCACTGTTAGTTGCACATGGATAGTCTCTGATGCTTCGTGCTGTGCCACCAACCTGGAGGTGTGGGTATCTTTGACGAATATTGATACTCCCCCTCCTTTTGTGGTTCAGTCCAAGTTTTGGGGCAGAAAAGCATGGTATGAGGTATAACCTGGTAGTGCTGGGGTGCTCTCAGGAGCCTTGAACCAGGTTTCTGTTACTGCACAGATATCGATGTTCTCCATGCTAAGGAGAGTTTTGAGTGCGTGCATCTTGAGGTTTAGACTTCTGGCGTTGAGTAGCATTACTCTTAGTTTCTTATCCCTTGTGATACCTATGGATGTGGGTTTGTCTTTTGAGCCTTGCCTAGAAAAGGCACTATGGGGGTGGCAAGAGCCTTTGCCAATATCCGAAAGCCCAGGGGTGACAGGTGCAAGCCGTCCCTAGCGAAGCATCGTGGCTTGTCGAGAATGTCATCCCAGGCTGACAGGCATTGGATCCCCTTTGAATGACACCAATACTTAAGCCAATTGTTGAAATTGATCATCTTGTCTTCATATTGTGGCATCATTCTTGGTGAGGGTAAGATGCTACTCAAGGTCATGGTCATACCGGCCTGGGCTACATGATCAGATAGCTCCTCTATGTCTCTTTTCATGTAGTCCAGGGAGGTACATCTCAGGTCATTCACACCAGCATGGACAATGACTGAGTCATAGTTGTACTTGCCTTGGAGTGACCTGAGTGCTTGTGTTATGTGGCTGATCCTAGCGCCCGACAGGCAGCTCACCATGACCTTCTCCTTGTTCAGCCTGGTGAGCGGGACGTCAGTGTCCCTGATGATAGAGTCACCTATTACAAGTGTATCAGGTATGTTGTTTGGCCTTAAGAGCTGTGACTGTTCGTCACACTGGCTTTGTGAGCTATGTGTTGCACGTGTTTTGTTTTGGGGTAGCAGTTGCTTGGGTGTCTGCTTTGGAGGTCTCTGCTGCTTAGGCAGATTTTTATTTAGAGCCTCCGAGTATGTTTTTGTGTGTTTATGTGTTTGGTTTGCTGTTGTGGTAGGTCTATGTGAGACTGGAATTGTAGTGAGTGTAGTTTCCTTCTCCTCGCCAGTACTGAGTTGAGAGAGCTTAGCCTCCAGTTTGGCTATATGGTTGCATCTCTCACATATGTTGGAATTTGTTGGTAAGAGGAGAGGGTGTCTGTGTACATGAGGCAGTTGTAACATTGCCTCATAATTCCCAGATTCACCAGCTGGACCAGAGAGGAGATTGACAACTGACCTTTGGACATGCTAGAATAGTATTGGGAACTCTTTTATAATTGAAAAAATGGGCCAATGGGAACAAGGTACTCAAGGGGAGTTTGTGAGGGTGTAGTGTAGTTCAGGTGGATGTTAAAGATCTCATGGCACTTATCAAAAAGGGTAGAGGTGGTTGCTTTATTAGCATTTATATTCAATTCATAGCATAAAAAACTTTATATCAATTACTTATACTCTGTTTTTTGCAAACATTATTTATAGGTTATCAGCACAAAAAAACTTAATTAAACAATTCTATTTCCTTCTTTTATATTTAACTCTATTCTCCCATATTTCTTACACAAACATCTTTTTATTTAGGATTATATATCATCCTCTTTTATCTATCCATTCATCCATCCACAGCTCCTGTTTCCCATTTTTGCATATGGGGTCTGGGTATCACTTCAACAGTGACAATTAGAGTGAAGGTCTATATTGCTGTGTGGCAAGCCATGCCATTATATTTTGGGAGTAGAGGAATGAAGCTTACTGGTATAGATGGTGAACAGCAGAGGGCCTAAAATAGAACCCTGGTGAACAGCAAGATTAACTGCGTAAAGAGGAGAGAGTTCTTGTTTCCACAAGACTGCTTGCTGACAGCCAACTAAATAGCTCTGGAACCAGGCTATGTTGGGAAGAGAGAGTCCTAATTTGGACAGTTCTTTGATAAGAATCTCATGTCTAGCCATATTGAAGGCCTTTGAGAGGTCAAGAAAAGTGGCAGAAACAAATGTACCAGCATTTCTATGAGAGTTTACTGTATTGGAGAAGGACAATAAGGCAGTGGTCATATGATGGAAGTGACGGAAGCCATGCTTGGTGTCTGATAAGAGCCTGTGCATGTGCAAGCAGTGAATCATTTGGAAGTATATGCACTTTTCAAGGATTTTTGCTAGAGGAGATAGAATTGCTATAGGTTGGTAGTTTGTAAGCTCTGTGGAGTTACTCCTTTATGTAGGGGGATTATGTGAGATATTTTCCATATCTCTAGGATGGTGGCTTCTGAGAGGGATCTGTTAATTAGAATGGCTATAGAGTAGGCCACTGCATCTGCAACATTTTTTAAGAATTCCCCTGGTAATTTGTAATTATGCATCGTTTTTGGAAGTATGTCCCCATTTTCAAGTTTGATTTACTGATTCACACAATTTTCTGAATCCCACCTCATCACATAATGTTTGAAGCTGTTTAACAGATATAAAACCACACTACATGACCAGCATAATAGTGATACCAGTAATTTAAAAAAGAATACAAACGTATTACATCTCACTTTTCAAAAGCAAAAATACATGACCTTGTCTGGTACAATTTTGCACTACACTTCAATACAGTTTAAAGATTTTACTCTATTTGATAATGTATTTACAATTTTTCTATCATTTTTGTTACTTATGTTCTTTAAACGTGTTTCTGTGGAGTGTCCCACATTCCTACTGGACGCAGGAAAAGTTATGGTGCTTTTTGGCACAGAGATGGATCATGGTCCAATGGGGACCTATGCAGGGTAGTTGGCTAGGCCTCCCAGCCATTCCAGTGTCCCATTGCTTGCCTGTCTCTTTCATTTACCACAAAAACTGGTCAAATATGGGATTGTGCATATTTTCTCCTTTACTTTTACAGTGATTATACACATTTGATATAAAACCTTTATTTCAAATGTTATACCAAAAACAGTGATGGCCATTTGATAAGCAGAACAAAACAGTTTCACACTGAAAACAGACATAGCATGAACAACAGTAATCTTCTCTTCCCTTGAAACACACATTCATTGAATATGCAAATGCATCTGGCCAGTGGCAGATTATGTGCATAATTATATCCACAAACATCCCTAAACTCCAGAAATTATAACTACATTGTTGACTGCATCCTTCTCAGATGTCTGTTTCAAAAATCAACAACAATAACAATGAACAAAGTCCCATATTTCAAATTTGTTTCACACCTTTTTTTTCAAAATAAGAATATGGACAATTTAGTGACAGAACATCTATGGAAATTTCATGAGGGGAATGTATCATGCCTGAGGGTTTTTTGTCATGTGACACGTTGTACATAGAACAGGTTATACTGACAAATATAAATCTTTATTATTAGATAAAATGGAGATGATAAATATTATACAGTTTAAAACAACCTGATGGTGTAAATGCTTATCTTGCCTGGAAAGTGTTCTTATTGGTTAATTGATTGATTGAGGAGAGTCTTTTGTACTATATATATAATTTATCTAAGAATTTTTTTTAACCTTTGAAGAGCTGTTTAACTCTAGTTTGAGTAAAGCATTTTTACCATACCTTGTGTTTTATTTTGGTGGGTTACCTCCCAATGAATTACATCTGACAAGGACTACAGCTGCAGATTCCACCCCAATCTCCCATTCTGGTTTTCCCTTCCATTTTGTGTCAGTGACCATTGTTGTTGGTTGTACAACTCTCCCCTCACCATTGCCTCCCCTTTGTTTGTCTGATGTCTCCTTCACCATTGCTTTCTCCTCCCTCACTGTTACCACACACCCTGTCTGTCTTGTCTGTCCCCCCTGCTACCTATCCTAATGTTATTACCTTCGTACTGCCCTTATCTCCTTCCCCAACTTAACTTCTTCTAAATCATCAAAAATGACTACCTGTTTCACAAAGATAAATAAATAAATAAAAATAATTACCTCTCCTTCTCCACCTCAATCATGCACGTTCCCTAGCTGTTCACCTTCTGTTTAACCCTCTGCGTGCTTCCCCTTTTCATCTCATTCCTACATTCCCATTTTCAATCTTTGATTTGATCAAATGTCCCTGTGAGGTTTCCATACTATATTTGTTTTCTGTTCTTAGTGAGTATTGTGTCACAATGAGTACCATCAATGTGCACAAACAACTGTTGAGCACAGCAACTGTTTATCATAGAGCAAAAAGCTCATCCAGCAAATTTCATATCTCCAGCTATTATGTACAACCAGTCTCATTGTTTATATTGGCCTTTTTGCCAGCAGCCACATATGTGATCTGAGCATCGATATGTGGCAGTTAGCACATATGAAACTGAATATGGTCACAAAGTTTTAAGCACTTACATTACACTACCATCTATGGATCTGAATAATAACTTCAGAGCCCAAAGGTGGTGCTGCAAGTGTGTGATACACAAGTACTCTGTGTTTCCCTGAAAGCATGTCTCAGACAATATGGGTTGTGAGGGTTCTGCATTCAAATCCCATAAGGACTGCATGTAATCATATCATTGTTACAGCAGAGTGGCTTTTTATGACCTTTGCATTATAGTACTGGTAAGGTGCTGATTCAGATAATGTTTTAACTTCATTTAATCAATGCATTTGTACTTTTCTCTCCCCGTCCTCTTTCTTGGTCTCCTTTCCACTAAATACATGTACGTATTCATTTTTTCTTTTCAGTTTTTTTTTTTTTTTACATTTATATGCAGTAGAATCCAGACCAGCACTTCTGCCACTATCCTGGCATCATACACCACCACTACCATTGGCTATTATACCATCACCAGCAACATGATAGCCACAGGTGTCCCCAGCTGTCACAATCACCTCCATCTCCAGCAGCACCAGTGTCTGTCTTCACTGTGTCTGATGTCTCCTTCTCCATTGTCTTCAACATCCTTGATGGTGTTTATAATCTTGTCTGTGTTATATTTTGTTTGTTTTTGTGACCCTACTAGCTACTCTAATTCAGCTGCTTTCAACTTAGTTTTCTTATCACCTTCCACAACTTATACTTCTCTAGAAAGAGAAAACATCAGAAAAATAGATCAGCACCCCAGGCTACCACATAACATGTTTATCTTGTCACAGCCATGTGTGCAGGATCACATCAGACTCCTTTGATAAGTGCCCAATGCAGACAAATTCATACATACTACAGTTTCATATACTGGCCTGTGGGTCAGATCGTATTGGTCCATAGGTTCATAGGTTCATAGGTAGGTACAAGGCTTTCGGCCCAAGGGCCTACGTAAGCTTAGCCAACAATGTTCCCTGGTTTACGCCACCCAAGAAAGTTATTTTCCTGTGCCACTGTCAAGCAGAGACACAGAAGTGATCCCCGGGGTGTATTTCCTATTTCTTATCCACTCATTAAGATTTTTCTTGAAGAGTGCTAATGAAGAACTTTGCTTGAAATAGATGGTAGCCTGTTCCAGAGTATGGGAAGACTCTGGGACAGGAATCTATCCCTCCGGCATGTCCTGCTTATTGTGGTGACAAGGTTTAGGTCCCTAGAGCATGTAGCTCTGAGGGATTGGGAATTCTTTAGGTGTAGTATGACCAACAGCTCTGGGTTTGACATAGCTTTATATGTTAGGCAGAGATCACCTCGGAGTAGGCGATATGCTACGGAGTAAAGCTGGAGTTTTTTGAGGCAGTCAGTGTAGGGCATTTGTTTGAGGCCAGTAATCCAATTTGTGAGGTACATCTGTGGCCTTTCCAGCTGCTGCAGATGTCTTGTGAGGTACATTCCAAAAGGGGCATTGTACTCTATAATGGGTCTAATGAGTGTCGAGTAGAGGGGAACAATGACCTCTTTTTTCCTGGATGAGAACCCTTTTATGATGAGGTGTGCCACATAGAAGGACTTCCTGACTACTGTGGGGATGTGACTATCAAAGGAGAGACTACTGTCCACCTGGGTCCCAAGGTCTCACGCATCACGCATTCGGTGTTAAGTAGATTGCTGCCTATGTGGTAGTTCATGGGTACAGAGTTTTTACCAAAGGGGATGACACTGCACTTTTTGGCATTGAGCTTGAGCTTGAGGCCATGGCTCTGACATCAAGCATCTGTCTCAGTGAAGACCTTTTGTAGGATGCCCACATTGGACACATTTACAGTGTATGCATGATAGGGGTACACTACTGCTGCTTGTACTGGTCTGTGTGCCAGATCTTGTTGAAAACCTTTGAGGTTTGTCATGCCAAGACGTACACTGCCGTTGATTATACTGGCCTGTGGTTGCACCATAAACCTA
The DNA here is from genome assembly GCF_019279795.1 of Protopterus annectens. NCBI lineage: Eukaryota > Metazoa > Chordata > Ceratodontiformes > Protopteridae > Protopterus > Protopterus annectens. The sequence continues at coordinate 196,528,052 of NC_056741.1, forward strand.
CCTGGCCTTCCCACATTCCTTGTTGTGGTTGTGGTCAGGACATTTATTGAGCTGTTTGGTGCTAACTCTTGGCAACCTAAATTCAGTGTTAATAAGCAGGGGGGAATTTTTCAAACACATGAAGTAGAACTTAGTTTGCCTTGATCATGTCTATAGCATTTCTAAATCTTAGGGATAATTTATTGGTGTTCAGAGTAGACACATAATAAATACAGTTTCCATGCTTTGTTATGGCCTAGTGACTACAGATATAAAAAGGAACTCAAATAATGAAGTGAACTAATATAAAAAGTAAATGTGTGCTTTCAAGTGGTTTTATATTTAGTCAGGTTTGTCTTGGAATAAACCAAAAGAAAATCCAAATCTTGTAAACAAAAACTACTAAAAAGAAACTGGAACCAGGTGGACTACAAAGGGAAAACTGAACTTTAGCATTTAAAACACTTTATTCCATGCTTTTATCAAAAGACTTCTTCAGAATACATACAATGTTAACAAAACCAGTTTAATTATCCAAGTTAACCAATGAAAATTCATTAACAATTACACATGATTCAAATTTAAAAACATCTTATCTAAAAAAACTAATTAAAATATTAATTTACTTGCAAAGGAATTATTATTTCATTTACTGAAATAAACCCTCCGATTTTTTAAAAAGCATTTTATGTTGACATAATCATTTATGCCAGATTCTTTATCAGAATTTAACCTAAATTGCCATAAGGCTTCTCTCTGTTCCAAGTCAGTCTTGAAGTCCCTTCCCCCTTAAGTCAAAAACACCTTGTTCTAGTACTGAAAATAAAAACTTATTATAATCAGTACATTTTAAAGTGTGTCTATAAAAGGCATTGTTCTTGTCCTTTTTCTTAATGCTATAATAATGTTCTCTTATTCAAACAAATAAACTTCTAGTCATCATTTCTATATAAAAGGCTGAGCATTGCACACATACTCCAATGTACACCAGTCCTTTATTTTTACAATTAAAAAACCCCGGTACTGGAATGGTGTAAGATAAATGATTTAAATTGATAAATGGTCCATCCATTATATGTCTACAAACATTACAGTGGCCACATTTGTGCATGCCTGAATTCTTATTACTCTGGACACTGTGATGAATCCTATTAAATCTATCCTTTTCTAAAATAGTTTTTAAATGATATTGTTTTCTGTAGACAAACTGGGATCTAGACCCTACTATCTTGTATAACTTATTGTTTCATTCTAAAATTCTCCAGTTGCTTTTTATTATTTCCTTGATATGTCCGCTATCTCCATTCATATTTAGATTACACTCTAAACCATAACCTGAGTTAGAATTTTTATTCTTGGTTTGATTAAAAGTACTAAAAAGTACTTCTAAAATAGCTGGATAGTGCGTATCCCTTCTGTGAGTGAAACTTATACCTCTGGATAAAATTCCTGAAATTATTCAGGAAGTCCCAGGAATCTTTCAAATAAGATGTCATTTTCTGTACCAACGGGTTTAACATCGAGTCCACTATTAAAGAAATACCCTCCATGATATAATTAGAAGCCAAAACTATTGTTCTAAATGGAGGATCTTTGAACTCTTATGTACCTTGGGTATTCCAAAGAATGTCCCAAGTCTAGGATCGTTGCTATGACAAAAATCATAAACAAACTTGTCTAAATTTCCATTCATTAAATTGTCAAAAAGAAAAGAATACATTTTTGTGTAACTAGTCATCACTGTATTCATATCAACTGACTCATATTCCTCCTTATTGTTTAACATCGTTTCTAACTTGTGAACATAATTGTCCTGGTCCATTATTACAAGCATACCCCCTTTATCACTCTTCATTATTCAAATACTAGTGTTTTCTTTTAAATATTTTAATGCTTTTCTCTCACTCTTGGTTAAATTATTATAAAAATATTTGTTTTTGCTACTAGTCGACTCTAAGAATTCTCTAATTTGCTTCTCACAAATAGATTCAAAGACACAGTGTGTGCATCAATGCACGATTGTAACTGGATGGTTTAACAAATTTAGTCTCTTTCAACAATGCAGCTTTTAAAACGTAACTCAGGTTTAATAACCTTGTATACGTTCTTACATTTAATACAGTATTTTAACTTTAGCTTTCCTAGAAGGAACAAAATTCAAACCATATTCTAAAACTTTCAAATGTTCAACATTAATAACTGGACAGGTTCAAAACATTCTGTGATGTTAAACTGTCTTTAACAGGTGGAACTTGGGTTAAACTCTGATAAAGAACTGGGCATAATGATTATGTCAATATGAAATGCTTTTTAAAAAATCGGAGGGTTTATTTGAGTAAATGAAATAATAATTCCTTTGCAAGTAAATTAATAGTATTTTTGAATAAAGCCAATAAATGTAAGTCATAAAATAGTTTACACTCCCCTTCTTCTTTTTATTAAGTTTCAGTGGTAAAGCAAGCATGGTTCCATTCCTTCCTATTATGAAATTCATATATAAGATGGTCAGGTTGTTCTTTATTTAAAATAATTAAAAAAAAAAACTCTCATTGACAAGTGCATGGAGGCAGAGGTAGGCACTTGCATCTTTTAATGGATTTTAGGGGTCTTCTCCAATCCTATGCCCTATTGGGTAACCAGTTTCATAGTCTGCCTTGAAGACTTACTCAACTCAGTCCTCAGCTTTCCTACACATTTGTGCCACTAGTGACATCATCACATTGCCAACACCAGGGATGCTGCTTGCTAAATATGCAGTGACCATCCACCAACTTCAGCAAACCAAACCAATGCAGCATACGAGTGACTGATGATTGCTCGAAGCCTAAACAAGAAACAGCTCTTTTTTAAGGCTTACTGACTATAAAAAGTATATACAGTTCTGTGTCATTACTGAAACAAGGTTCCAATGCAGTGACAACAGAACCTTCCTTCTAGAGTTCAATGCTCATCATGCATTCAGATCCTCTACTGAGGGTACCTTTGTAATCAGTGGTATTGTTTCCATCCGTATCTTTGAATCCTTTAACTCTAGACATACACAGTTAGATAATGCCTATAAATTGCTTTGCATCCTGGTAACTATAACTAAGACCCCATTATAACTTATTAGCCAAGTATATAAACCCCTCTGTGTTATCCATATCCCATGAGGTGTATCTAAGTAAACTGGAGTTCCTTCTTATTGAACCAAACAATATTACCCTTGGACATTTCAGCTGTTTATCTGTTAACTGGGATACTTACACTATTACAAATAACTATGCTCTACTCTTCCTAGACTTCCTTACTGCAACTTTACTAGACCAGGTTGTACACAATTGTAACACTTTTATGATCTGCACCTGTAATTACACCATTTTTGGTTAAGTAGACTAAGAAAAATGCAGCCTGGGCGAGACCAACCTGAAGATGCATTCAGAATGATAAAACAAGTGCAGGTTATCTATGAACACAGTATTGGACCACAAGTACCAGTATGTCTCTGTCATAGTCCATGTAGATGTAAATGACTTGAGACTTACCTCCCCAGACTATATGAAGAGAGACATCATGGAGCTCTTGGAATATGTATCTTAGTCGAATGACCTATCATTAAGCAGCATTTTACCTTCTCCAAGGACGATGCCACAATATGAACAGAAGATGACTGACTTTAATAATTGACTTAGTTTGGGGGTGCAACATTTGTCAGCATGTAGGGAGACAAAAATAGACTATACTGCTTTGCTGGGGATGGCTGTCACCTCTCTCGTTTAGGCTTTTGATTATTAGCTAAAACATTGACCTCCCCCATAGTGCCTTTTTAGGCAATACCAAACTGAAAGTACTTCTGACATAGCAAATCAAAACCAAGAAAATCTAAAGTGTTACTGCTCAGTGCTAGGAGTCTAAACAAAAAACTCCACTCCCAACAAGCTCTGCTCACCACAGAGAAAACTGACATCTGTGTGGTCACTGAGACATGGATTAAATCCATGGAAAGCACACTGGCAGTATAAGGCTATAATGCCTTCCACACACTTAGACCAGCTACTACACAGACCGAGACTAAAGGTGGTGGTGCCTTGATTTACATGAAAAATAATTATACTTCAAGGCTGTTCAAACAGGACAATACACTTGAGTTTGTCCACGTTCAAATCACTATAGGTAAAATCCCACATCACTTCCTTATAAGCTATAGGTTTCCCTCTATGACCCAGGAAATCCATAACATGTATTTAAAATTCTTGGAAACACTCACTATCCAACCCAATACCATATTTGTGGGCAATTTTAAGTACCCCACTATTAACTTGGAATCATATATGACACCCTAGTGTAATGTCTTCTCTGGTAAGGTCAGACCACAAAATGGTCTCCTTTGAATTAAAAATTAAACCTGGAAGCCCAGCAACCCTGGAATATTAAGGAACTATTCTAAGGGTAGCTTCCTACTATTATGTCATAACCTGAAAACATTTCAAGCCCCCATAAACCTGGGAACACTGCTGCCTACAGAGAACTGTTCAAAGAAACCGCATACAAGCATGTCAATAGCATTTTTTTGCATTTAGCTTTAATCCTTGGCTTTGGCACAAATCATTTGTCTGCATTAACCCTGTCTGCAGTATATTAATACTGTTGGGGACTCAGTGATTGCTCCCAGTTTGCACATGCCTGTGAACTTGGTCAGCCAGCAGCAGGCCATCATTGTTTGCCTTTGCTTCTGAGAAATAAATTTCAAACAGTAAGGACCCAGCACAGACCCTGTGGTACACCACTGGTGTCTGGTCTTTTGCTAGAGTGAAGTCACCCACTTTGACAGTATGTGTCCTGTCGGTGAGCCAGCTGGCTACTCATCTGGTAATGTAGGGGTTAATTCCCAATTGGGAGAGTTTCTCTATAATACCTGAGTGGGGGATTGTGTCAAACGCCTTGGTTATGTCAGCCTTGGTGACTTCCTCAAAGAAGTTTAGCAGGCATGATTTACCTTTAATGAATCTGAATTAGGTTGGGACCAGAATTTAGAGATTGTTTTCATGGCCTTATAGATGAGGCTAGTCAAGCTTATGGGCCTGTGGTTCTCAGGGTCGGTCGGTTGATGAAGCCCCATTGTGCAGAAGGATTTCTGTTGCTGTCCTCCATTCTGCCGGAACATAGCCAGTTCAGAGGCTGTGGTTAAACAGGGATCCAAGTGTGTCTATTAGGTATCAGGTCATATTTTAAGTTTTTTTTTTAAAAGGGCAACCTGGGATGTTGTCTTGTCCCATTAATGCCATGTTTTTGGCTTTGGAGTTCACCAAGATGCCCTCCTCTCTTCAGATACTAGGCTTAGCAATGGTGGCAGGTATACTTTTGGAGATGACTGGAGGAGACAGGGGGTGAAGTTTTTTCCAAATTTGTCAGTTAGCAGGTTGGCTATTACCTCCATTTAAGTATGGATAGTGTCATTCACAACCAGTTCAGTGCATAGCTGGGTATTTCCTGTTAGATTCTGGATGCCTTATGATTATCCTTAGCTAACGAGGCTATTTTTGCTTCATAATTAGCTTTGCAGGACTTGGCAAGATCTCTAATTTGTTTTCTTAAGATAGAGAGGGATTTCTTCCTCTGCTGAGCCAGTTCCCTCTTGTTCTTGGACATTAGTTTCTTTCTCTTGTTGTATAGTCTGTTTATACTAGGGGTCCACCAGTGTGGCTTGTTTTTTCAGCTAAACTTGGTTTTAATCCAGTCAGGTACAGTTGATTCTATACAATTGCTTAAGTGGTTATACAAGGCATCAGTGTACACCTCTGCATAGCAGTCCATGCTATCTGCATTTGAGAGGGCTTTGAAACTTCTTATACCATCACTTAGTAGGATATAGTTTGTCTTTGAATAATTCTTAAGCTTTTTTGAGCTTGATGGAGTATGTAGTCTTATAATTGCATAGAACAAGACTGATTTATGGTCTGATCATACAAGGGAGGATATCACATGGGGGGTGCAATGCTCTTCCATGTTATTAAGTACTATGTCCAGGACACTGAGCATCTTGTGAGTGTGCTGACTAGCTGTTCCAGAGCATTTACACTGGCAAAGTCCAAGAGCCTCTGAGTTAGCCTGTTTCTGGTCGTGTATGTTTCCCAGTTGAAGGTAGGCTAATTAAAATCACCCATGAGTAAGGTGTTGGGATGTATGGCAAGTGACTCCAGTATTTGCTTTTCCTGTTTCATGGTGGGGGACCTATAGCTATCTATGATATGGTAGGGACTTTTGCCTATAGTTAACTGGACAAGGAGTATCTGTAGAGAGTCATACTTGTTTACCAGTCTTGAAGTGTACTTATCCTTTATGAAGATGGATACAGCTCCTCCTTTGGTTCTTTCATGCTCAGTTTGTGGTCTAAATGTATAGAAGGCACTGTAGCCCTGCACAGCTGGGGTGCTTTCTGCACTTTTGAACCATGTCTCAGTGACTGCAAAGATGTCAGCATCTTCCAAAACTAAATAAACAACTCAGAAGACAAATAAAGCCTATCAAAGTGAAAGTTCAGGTAAATTAAGCATCCTAGGCCAAGGGCAACCACAAGGCATTCTTTAGCTATGTCCACAACCTCAAAGGCAAAACACAATTTTGTGCAGAGCTCATTGTTAATGGAGCCACCTGAGCCACCTATACTGAGCCAGAAGATATAGCAAAACTACTAGCCGACAAGTTCAGCTTCAACTTTACTCCACTCTCCCCCTCAACCTTCCATCAGGAAATACCATCAAATATAACTTCACAGCTGTCACTAAGGAAGAGGCCCTTAATGCTCTCTCTAAGGCCAAGAACTGCATAAATCAGCCCAGGCAATATCCCAGGAAGCTTTCTAAATAGCATGAAATATGTCCTATCAGGCCCTCTGCAATTGATATTTAACTGTAGCCTGTAATGAAAGGAGAACAGCAACAATCATTCCTCTGCATATAGGTTGGTCTTCTACAGGCACTGGAAACTACAGACCCATAAGTCTCACTAGTCGCATATGCAAAGTTATGGAAAGAATTATCATGCAAATGACCAATAATGACATGGGAAACCTCCAGACAATGGACAAAACTCACTCTGGTTTCATCAAGGCAGGGCATGCCTACTCAACCTGGTGGACTTCTTTGAGAAGTCACCAAAGCAATAGATGAGTGTGAAATGGTTCACACTGCCTACCTTGACCTGGCCAAGGCACTTGACAAAATATCCCACTCGGGCATTGTTGCCAAACTCAGGAGGTTAGGTATAAACCCTTATGTCACCTGGTGGATAGCCAGCTGGCACACAGACAGGACCCAGAAAGTTAGAACTGGGGAGTCTACCTCTACAATGAGGCCAGTCAAAAGTGGAGTCCCTCAGGGATTGGTGTTGGGACTGCTCCTTTTTGGCATTTACTTCTCTGAAGTCAAAGCCAATGTCAATTGTCTCTGGCTTATTAAACTTGCAGATGATTGCAAATTAGGAGCAGTCATAGAATCTCTCACCAATACAAATGTTCAAGAAGTGCTGACACAGACAAAAAACTTGTGTCAGAGCCATAGACTAAAGCTAAATGCCAACAAATGCATAATAGTATCCTTCAGGAAGTCATCCACCTCTGGTAACTATCATATTGACAACACACCCCTTAGAGTTGACCCAGTAGTCAGAGACTTGGGGACAAACATAGACAGTAATCTAGCATTTGACAATCACAACTCTACAGCAGTGAGGAAATCATTCTATGTTGTGTAACTCATAAGCAAAGGTATGACATCTAGGTCCAAGGAAGTCACTGTTTCACTGTATTCAGCCTTCATCACCACTGAGTGCAATGCCCCTTTAGTATGTACCTAACCAGGCATATCCAACAGTTGGATCATCCACAGACATGTCACTGTTTCACTGTATTCAGCATTCATCAGACCCATCACTGAGTACAATGCCCCTTTTAATATGTACCTAACCAGGCATATCCAACAGCTGGATCATCCACAGACATGTCACTGTTTCACTGTATTCAGCATTCATCAGACCCATCACTGAGTACAATGCCCCTTTAGTATGTACCTAACCAGGCATATCCAACAGTTGGATCATCCACAGACGTCACTGTTTCACTGTATTCAGCCTTCATCAGAACTATCACTGAATACAATACCCCTTTTAATATTTACCTAACCAGGCATATCCAACAGTTGGATCATCCACAGACATGTCACTGTTTCACTGTATTCAGCATTCATCAGACCCATCACTGAGTACAATGCCCCTTTTAATATGTACCTAACCAGGCATATCCAACAGTTGGATCATCCCCAGACATGTCACTGTTTCACTGTATTCAGCATTCATCAGACCCATCACTGAGTACAATGCCCTTTTAGTATGTACCTAACCAGGCATATCCAACAGTTGGATCATCCACAGACATGTCACTGTTTCACTGTATTCAGCATTCATCAGACCTATCACTGAGTACAATGCCCCTTTTAGTATGTACCTAACCAGGCATATCCAACAGTTGGATCATCCACAGACATGTCACTGTTTCACTGTATTCAGCATTCATCAGACCTATCACTGAGTACAATGCCCCTTTAGTATGTACCTAACCAGGCATATCCAACAGTTGGATCATCCACAGACATGTCACTGTTTCACTGTATTCAGCATTCATCAGACCCATCACTGAGTGCAATGCCCCTTTAGTATGTACCTAACCAGGCATATCCAACAGTTGGATCACCCACAGACATGTCACTGTTTCACTGTATTCAGCCTTCATCAGACCCATCACTGAGTACAATGCCCCTTTAGTATGTACCTAACCAGGCATATCCAACAGTTGGATCATCCACAGACATTCCTCACTAAAGAATACATTTCTTAAGTAACATGTCCTGTGCAGACCACCTTAAGGCCCTAGCCCTATTTTCTGTCTCCTACAGGCTGTTGAGGGGAGATATATGCCAGTTGTACAAGGCAGTGTCAGACCCCACCCTGATGGATTTCTTGCATAACTGCAAAACAAGCAGCACTAGAATTACCTGTTCTAAATACTTGAACCATGCCTGTGATATAAATAAGATCTGCTGGAGAGACAAGTATATATCCCAGAGACTACCCCTTCTCTATAACAGGCTTCCCATCTATTTGAAGCAGAGCTCCTCCCTAACCCAGTTCAAGTGTACCTTGGACAATTGGATGGGGAACAGGAAATTCATCCAGGGTTTGGCACCTATGTTTCTAATAGACACAGACAGCCAGGTAAATGTTTCATCTCCCAGGTCCCAGCTTGTAAATGTTTCATCTCCCAAGATCCTGCTTACACTTGCCAAGCAATGGCTAGGCTTAAAAAGGCTCTTGTGGTTATTACAAGAATGTATCTTAGAAAACTGATGGCTGATGTAGGTGATATATGTCTTTTTTATGCATAAGATTCATCCTGTCTTTTTGTTTTTTTTTTTTATTTCTCCAAGTCTTTTGGGTTTTAAATACCATGATGGGAATGGACCCCATTCCTAAGTCAAAGTATGATTAAAGTTTATGAAATTATTATTATTTCAGTCTTTAATGTTAGCCAGAATTGTGCTCTTTGTAGCACCTGCTATGTGCGCAGTAATAACTCCTACTGCAGTCTGTATGGAGTTACATGTATTGATAGCATATCTAAGTACGACTGTAAATTTTTTGTACAAGGCTTATTGCTCCTACTACTACCATTGGAACTGATGGTATCTTTCTTCCACATTGTTCTTGTTTCTGCCTGCAAATCCTGGTATTTTCTGACTTTGTCTCTCTCTGTATGTAAGGCAATGCAGTCACAAAGTGTAGTGATTTCAATAATCAATGCTACTTTTGTCTTCTTTTCATGGAGTACTATATCTGGTTTTCTTGCATCTATTTTATGAACTGTTGGTAATGGATGATCCCATGTGATATAAACTTCATCATTTTCTATGATTTTCTGGCTCATGTTTTCAGTGTTTTTCAGCTTCTTTAATATTATAATGTTTGCACAATCCCCAGTGCAACAGTCTTGCCACATTATTATGCCTTTCAGTATACAGTCCTTCTGCCATTAGTATATCACAACCAGTAACAAAATGTGCGACTGTTTCCAATTCTGTTTTACAGAACCTGCATGTGTCTGTTTCTCCCCCATATTCAATAGACTTTGTAAACCAACATGTACATAGTCCACTATCTTGGCCTGCAAATATTAACCTTTCACCTTTTGATTTAAATTCACCCCTTCAACATGAGGTTGTTCCAAGAGTTTTTGATACGTGCAACTATATTTATCCATTTTCCACATTTCTTGCCTTCTCATCTGATCCTTCATCTTATATTCGTTCTTTTGTTTTTTGGCACATTCAGTTGCTACTTGATTTTTATCTACTTCTGGTTTGATTTCCAATCTCACTTGACCCCGATATGCTTCTGCTAAATGAAGAAGGGAAGTCATCCTAGACTTATTCTCCTCATGTTTTAATACTTTCGCTACATGTGGGTCTTGTGAGGTCATCAGATATGTATGCAGTCCCACTATTGCAGATCTATACATGTAATCCGTTTTGAGGAAGACCATACCTCCTTCAGAAAGGGGAATATATAGTCTTGGTATGCAATGCTTTTTATAAATCATTTGATGAACATGAAGCATCCTTCTTTTTTTCCTGTCCAAAGTATTCAACACCTAATGGGGCCAATGAATCACTCCAAAACTGTAAGTTAGGAGAGGAAGAGCAAATTGGTTTATGCTTGGACTTTGTTCCTAGGTGTCAATGTTGTTTTTAGTATTAATTTAAGTCTTCAAAAAATATTCCTTACTAAGTTTTATTTGCATTTGTTCATGTTTTTTGTTAATCCTTCATCAATTCTCAAATATTTAAACACCCCTTCTTGTTCAAGTTCTTTTATATCACATTCCTGTCCCAAAGGCTGCCTTTGCACATATATCAAGACCAAATGACATTCTTATGTCATCTGAAAATGTTTTAACAACTTGCAGTTATGCTTTCAGTTCTTCATCTGATGAACTATACAGTTTTAAATCATCTACAAAAAGAAGACAGAGAAATCTTTACACTTTGTTTTCTGGGAGCCAAATTACAGCCATGACCTAATTTGTTAAGTAGACAGCTTAATTGGTTAAAGGCAATATCCCCTTACTTATCTTTTCCTATTTACTGTTCAATGGACTTTGTAAACCAATGTGTATGTAGTCCACTGTCTTGGGCCACCAATAATAACCTTTCATCTTTTAGTCTGAATTTGCCTCTCCTTAACCATTCCTGCATTCAATCCTGATCAACATGAGGTTGTTCCAGGAGTTTTCTATACATGCAACTATATTTATGCATTTTCCACATTTCTTGCCATCTCATCTAATCCTTCACCTTATATTTTTTATTTTGTGTTTTGGCACATTCAGTTGCTACTTGACTTTTATCTGCTTCTGGTCTGATTTCCATTTCCTCTTTACGCCGATAAGCTTCTTCTAGACTAAGCAGGAAAGTCATCTTAGATTTATTCTCCCCATGTTTCAAAACTTTCACTATGTTTGAGTCTTGTGAGGTCAGCAGTTATGTATGCAGTCCCATGACTGCAAATCTATACATGTAATCAATTTCAAGCAGGTCCATACTTCCTTCAGAATGTGGAATATATAATCTTGGTATGCATTGATTTTTATAAATCATTAGATGAGTGTGAATCATCTTTCTTGTTTTCCTATCTAACCTGTGCAACACCTTTTAGTTTATAGCTTAGCTTGAACTTTGTTCCTAGATGTTAATGGGGTCTATATTATCCGATCGAAACACAAAAATTGCAAACACCATTTGGGTGACACCAAATGGTTGAAAATGGAAAATGTCACGTGCGTAAACAAAAATCGCCGTAAGGAAATTTTTCCCTTCACTTCAACGTAGTGAGATCTCGGAGTTGGAATATTTAAGTAGGGGGGTGTGGGGGTGAAGCCCCCCACATGATGAGTGCAGGGGGGCTTGCCCCCTGCATAAAACAGTTAGTTAGACATTTGGTTTTGTAGTTTTGTTTTTTTCTGGATTCGTTATTTCTGGTTTTCGCTCATTTGGTGTCACTCAACATGTGTTCGCTGTTCTCGTCTTTCATTCTCGTAATATAGACCGTGTCAATGCTGTTTTCAGGATTAATTTAAGTCTTCTGAAATGTTCCTTACTGAGTATTATTTGCATTTGTTCATGTTTTATTGTTGATCCTTCATCAGTTCCCAAATATTTATACACTCCCTCTTGCTCAAGTTCTTTTATCTCACATTCTTCTTGCAAACTGATGTTTTCTTGGTGCTGCAGCTTTCCTGCTTTAAAGGTTGCTTTTGCACTTTTAGCAAGACCAAAAGACATTCTTATATCATCTGAAAGGGTTTTGATTGCTTACAATTCTACTTCAGTTCCTCATCTGATGAGCTATACCATTTTAAATCATCTACAAAGAGAAGATGAAAAGTCTCTCCACTTTGTTGCTTTCTGAGAGGCAACTTATAGCCATGACCTAATCTGCTAAGCAAACAGCTTAATGGGATAAGGGCAAGGGAAAAGAGCAAAGGTGACAGAGAATCACCCTGGAATACCCCCCTTTGAATTTGTATCCCTGGAATAATAATTTGTCTTTTATCATGGCTTAACTGCAAAGAGGTTTGCCACTGTTTCATGCTCACTGTAATGTAATTGTTCAGTGCAGGGTATATCTTATACATTTTTAAGCACTCTTTTATCCATGAATGCTGGATACTGCCATTTATTTGTAGTCTATCCATGCCATACTTAGATTCTTCCCCTTTTTATAGTTCTCTACCATGACTTTATTTAACAACAAATGAACCTTTTTTTCCATATGACTTTCTTTTATTACCCATTTTACTTCTATTGCCATAATTGAATTTTCTTCTAAATGACTATAAACTCTGTCAGCATCAGTTCCAGTCTATAGTTTACACATCATTGGAAGGCAAGTTATTGATCGATAGTTTTTAGGGTACCTTGCAAGATCTCTCTTAAGTAGATGCATTGTTTTTCCTGTTGTTAGCCAGGCTAGTGTCTATTTGGGGTGTGCATATAAATAGTTCTTACTTATGGCTAAATCTTCATGCAAAGATGTTAATACTTTTAGCCAGAAGTTAGGTACTGCATCTGCACCCAGGGTTTTCCAATTAGGAGCTATTCTTAACTTTGTTTCAGTCTCTTTGGCTGTAACTTTATCCCATTTCATATACTGTACATTTGAACTTCTTATTCTTTCTTTTACTTCTTCTGTCCATCTAGCATCATATTATGTTCCACAGGATCTTCCGAAATATTTCTCCACAATGCATCTATTTCTTCTTTTTTGGTGGTCTTTCAATTCCTTTTACCTTGTTTCCTAATTCTCTATAAAACTTTTCTTTGTCATTAATAAATTGCTTATTGTGTATTTTTCCTTTATATTTATAGGTTCATGGGTTCATAGCTGTGTACTAGGCTAATGACCCTGGAGCCTTTACAAGCCTAGCCCATAAGATTAGCCTGGCATCATGCCACCTGATGTTAGTTCCCAGTGCCTCTGTTGATTAGAGCCACTGGAGTGATCCTTGGGGTGAATTTTCTATTTTCCATCCATTTGTTAAGATTTCTCTTAAAGAGGGTCAGTGAGGTGCTCTGTTTGACATGTATGGGAAGTCTATTCCATAGCATGGGCAGTCTCTGGGTTATGAACCTGTCCCTCTAGCTTGTTCTGTTGATTGTGGTAATGAAGTTGAGGAATCTATAGTGTGTGGTGCGGAGGGATTGGGATTTGTTTTGATGTAGCATTTCTAACAGAGCTGGGTCAGACATGGATTTGTAAGTCAAGCAGAGATCGTCTCTAAGTAGGCGATATGAGACAGAGTATAGTTGGAGTTATTTGAGTCTGTCCATATAGGACAAGTGTTTAAGGCCTAGGATCCTCTTTGTGAGGTACTTTTGCATCCTCTCCAGTTGTTGTAGGTGTCTAGTGAGGTACATGCTAAATGGAACATTGTACTCGATGATTGGCCTAATGAGGGAAGAGTAGAGGGAGACAATGACCTCTTTCTTCCTGGATGCAAAACCCTTAGTAATGAGATGTGCCACATAGAAGGACTTTCTGATCACAGTAGTGATGTGGTAATCAGAAGAGAGGTTGTTGTCAACCTGTGTTCCCAGATCTCTTATAATGCCTTCTGTGTTCAGTGGACTACCATCTATGTGGTAATTCATGGGAACCAGGTTTTTCCCAAAGGGGATGATGACACATTTTTTGTGCATCTGTGTATCTTCTAAGTTTTTCTGCCTGTGCTAATATTTTTAGTTTATTATTTGTGATAGTGCATGATAAATCCTGATCTGTTGTAATTATGCACATTGCTTTTATCTTGTCTATCTTTCTGAGTATTTTGTTGATCTGTTCCCTCTTCTATACTCTTCTAACAGTGACACTTCTTATCTTAATTGCTTTATAATTTTCTCTATTCGATACTTCCATGATGGCATTTGATTTCTCCCAGTCCTCTCTCTTACTACCCTGTGTTCTTGTGGTAGAACTTTACCTGTTATTAATTTGGCTGCACAGTAATATATCCTATTTACTTCTGTTATATTGCATGAATCTCTATGGACAGTCCTAATTACTGTGTTCATTTGTTTTATCAAACTTCTAACTTTTTATGTTTTATTGACCCTCTGCAGTCTGTTTCTTTCATTGATCTAAATATGTCTGTCTCTATTAAATCACGCAACTCTTCTCTTAAATCATTTTCTTCTAAACTGAGGGCACATTCTTTGTTCTCCATTTTTTTGAGCATTCTATAGAAAGTTCCAGAGCATCTTCCTGTGCCACGTTCTCTTCCGTTTCACCCTGTGTCATCCATTGCTCTTTCATATGGAAACTCACTGGCCTATCACTCCATGACATTGATTGTGTCAAAGTTGCCACAGTTTCCTGTTCTTTCCCTTGCTGTATACCTCCAACTGAACGTTTGTACTGGTTTCCTGTGGAAGGCTCCAAAGTATCGTCATATGTCAGCTGATTAGATGCTTTCACCTGAACTGGTTTCCTCTTAATTTGGGTTTCCATTGCTCTATCCTGTTGTGTTATCTGTGTTAAATTTTCTACACTAAATCCTTCACTTTGCATGTAATCCATAACTTCAGTTTCTATTTCTTTAACTTCTCCATTTATAATCCTTTTTTTATCTTTTCCTCTTTGTTTTCTTATTTTTGTACTGCAACATTTTCCATATCTGGATGTCTTTGCCTGTGTTTCTCTTCAAATATCTTTGGTGCTGCGCTTTTTATATTTACTTTCTCCTTTGCATAAATATTGCACCATATTAAATCTCTTTTCCTTTCCCATGTCCATATTTCTTCTTCAGACGTCTCCTGCTCCTCTCGTTTCTCCTTACTTTGGGTAGTAGTTGTTCCATCATGCTGTGATATAACCTGTGTTAGATTTCCTACACTGAATCCTTCACTTCACAAATATTCCATAACTTCAGCTTCTATT
Source organism: Protopterus annectens (assembly GCF_019279795.1). NCBI lineage: Eukaryota > Metazoa > Chordata > Ceratodontiformes > Protopteridae > Protopterus > Protopterus annectens. Next base: position 196,543,553 of record NC_056741.1, read on the forward strand.
TTTTTAACTTCTGTTTGACTAATCTTCTGTTCTACATTCTCTCTTTGTGATCTTATTTTCTTATTGTGAAATTTTCCATATCTGGCTGCATTCCCTTATATTTCTCTTTGAATATCTTTGGGGCTGCCTTTTTTGTGTTGATTAATTCGGCTTTCTCATTTGCATAAATATTGCACCATATCAGATCTCTCTTTTTTTCCCATGTCCATATTTCTTTTTTATACCCTTCAAACGTCTCTACATTTTCCATATCTGGATGCCTTTGACTATGTGAAGATCAGAATGCAAGGGCATATTAAGATGATGAAAACGATTATAAACTGAACATTTCAATGAAAGGTTAATTATAGCACCTATGTAGTTAACTCTAACAGGCTGCTTTACAATGTGTAGAAAATCATTGCTTAAAATCACCAGTAATACACTACAATAACTGGCACCCACTTTGCTGAGTAATGTGTTATGTCACTGAACAATATAATAGTACACTACATCACTAATTCAATAACCCTTTTCCTCTTCAGAATATAGATTTTTCACTTTGCTGTGTTTCATCATATGTGCTTGCTGCATACCTCTTAAACTCTCAGAGCAAGAAATCTGGACAAAGCCATAAATAATGGGGGGATAAAGGCCCAAAAATAGGAACACTTTTTAAATATTGCTCTTACAAACAGAAATTTGATAGAATAACAAGTTTTGCATTAAAATCGATTTTCTGAAGGGTATGAAGTCTGAAACTCAAATGTCTCTCATTATTTTCTGACTTCCACCATCAATAATTTGCCAATAATTTGTCAGAAAACCATACTTTTATAAGAAAAAGACCAAAAATATGGAGCAACAATATGGACATACTGCAAAAATCTGTACAGATGAGAGGTATGGTTGCTGAATACAAGTATGCCACATTGTTGTTACTGTAAATGGGGAGCTGTATGTCATTATGTGTTTGCATTGGTATTATGTTATCTATTATTTGCCTTCTCTACATGAGCTCATGGTAAAACTGCTCAGGCATCAATAGATCTCAAGCAGATGAAAGGCATAACTCCTAACATTTTTTGCCAACATCACTGCCTGTACAAGTTCTAATGGTGTGCCAGCAATGATTCATTTCTTTAGGTTGATTTCTGCCTTCTTTTTGTTGGTATGACTGTGGAGTTGGTATATGTAAGTCTGCATGATGTTGGGTGGTTTGCCTCACACATTGAGGAGGGGGGGGGTTGCATTTGGCCTTGCTCCTCTGCAAAAACAAGAAAAAAGGAGTTTTTCACCTTTTGGGTTTGGGCATTTTTTTGTTTTTGTTGTTCTTTCAGAATGCAATCTTTCAGGGAGCTGTTTCATAGCAGAACCCTATTATTTTATACATATGGTGTTAGTTTCACTCCATTGTTTTTCAGCCCCACCTCAATGCCTCTGTTAATTGCTTTTCCTTCATTTTCCAGATTTAACTCCATCCTGATGTGACCTTTACTTCCACTTCTTGTCCTTATTCCCTGTGGTTATACTCCCACTCCTTGTCCTTATTCCCTGTGGTTATACTCCCACTCCTTGTCCTTATTCCCTGTGGTTATACTCCCACTCCTTGTCCTTATTCCCTGTGGTTATACTCCCCCTCCTTGTCATTATTCCCTGTGGTTATACTCCCACTACCTGTCCTAATTCCCTGTGGTTATACTCCCACTCCTTGTCTTTATTCCCTGTGGTTATACTCCCCCTCCTTGTCCTTATTCCCTGTGGTTATACTCCCACTACCTGTCCTTATTCCCTGTGGTTATACTCCCCCTACTTGTCCTTATTCCCTGTGATTATACTCCCATTCCTTGTCCTTATTCCCTGTGGTTATACTCCCACTCCATGTCCTTATACCCTGTGGTTATACTCCCACTCCCTGTCCTTATTCCCTGTGGTTATACTCCCACTCCATGTCCTTATTCCCTGTGGTTATACTCCCACTCCTTGTCTTTATTCCCTGTGGTTATACTCCCACTCCTTGTCCTTATTCCCTGTGGTTATACTCCCACTCCATGTCCTTATTCCCTGTGGTTATACTCCCACTCCTTGTCCTTATTCCCTGTGGTTATACTCCACTCCTTGTCCTTATTCCCTGTGGTTATACTCCCACTCCATGTCCTTATTCCCTGTGGTTATACTCCCACTCCTTGTCTTTATTCCCTGTGGTTATACTCCCACTCCTTGTCCTTATTCCCTGTGGTTATACTCCCACTCCTTGTCCTTATTCCCTGTGGTTATACTCCCACTCCTTGTCCTTATTCCCTGTGGTTATACTCCCACTACTTGTCATTATTCCCTGTGGTTATACTCCCACTCCTTGTCCTTATTCCCTGTGGTTATATTCCCACTCCTTGTTCTTATTCCCTGTGGTTATACTCCAACTACTTGTCCTTATTCCCTGTGGTTATGCTCTCACTCCTTGTCCTTATTACCTGTGGTTATGCTTACACTCCTTGTCCTTATTCCCTGTGGTTGTACTCCCACTCCGTATCCTTATTCCCTGTGGTTATACAGCCACTCCTTGTCCTTATTCCTGTGGTTATACTCCCACTCCTTGTCCTTATTCCCTGTGGTTATACTCCCACTCCTTGTCCTTATTCCCTGTGGTTATACTCCCACTCCTTGTCCTTATTCCCTGTGGTTATACTCCCACTCCCTGTCCATGGTCCCTGTTGTTATACTCCCACTCCTTGTCCTTATTCCCTGTGGTTATACTCCCACTCCTTGTGCTTATTCCCTGTGGTTATACTCCCACTCTCTGTCCTTATTCCCTGTTGTTATACTCATAGGTTCATAGGTTCATAGGTTAGTACTAGGCTATCGGCCCTAGGGCCTATGCAAGCCTAGCAATAACAATTCTCTGGATATTTGTTCCCACAATATTTACTTCTCTGGACCCCTGTCTAGCAGGGTGACTGACATGATCCCCGGGGTGAATTTCCTATCACCCATCCAATCATCCTTTTGAAGAGGGCCAATGAGACGCTCTGCTTGACATGTATGGGCAGTCTATTCCAGAGTATGGGGGGTCTCTGGGTCAGGAACTTATCCCTCCAGCATGTTTTGTTCATTGTGGTGACGAGGTTTAGATCCCTGGAGTGTGTGGCTCTGAGGGATTGGGATTTCTTTAAGTGGAGCATGTCCAACAGCTCAGGGTTTGACGTGGCCTTATATGTTAAGCAGACATCTCCTCTGAGTAGACAATATGCCACAGAGTATAGCTGGAGTTTTTTTAGATGGTCAGTATATGGCATCTGCTTTAGGCCTGTGATTCTTTTAGTGAGGTATTTCTGTGGCCTTTCCAGCTGTTGCAGATGTCTTGTGAGGTACATATCAAATGGGCATTATACTCTATAATGGGTCTAATGAGGGATGCATACAGTGGGACAATGACCTCCTTTTTTCTGGATGAAAAACCCTTAGTGATGAGGTGTGCCACACAGAAGGATTTCCTGACTGTTGTGGCGATGTGGTTATCAAAAGTGAGACCACTGTCCACCTGTGTCCCACTTCTTGTCCTTATTCCCTGTGGTTATACTCCCACTCCTTGTCATCATTCCCTGTGGTTATACTCCCACTCCTTGTTCTTATTCCCTGTGGTTATACTCCCACTCATTGTCCTTATTCCCTGTGGTTATACAAACATCTTATCTGCTCATTTCCAAGTATAGTTCTTTAGTCAAACTTCAAAACATTGTCATTATCACATTAGTCTTGCCCCCCCAATAGCATGATGCTTTTATTCTTTTATTGTCTTCTCCCCTTGTTTACTTAACTCTGTACATCCTAACCCTCTGTGACATTGTTATTAGATACAGTCACTTGACCTGTTTGTTCTCTGCTCTGGTATTCAGTACTACATAATTTGTGGTGCATGGGGGAGGGTCTACTCTCATAGTTTTCTTCCCTCTGCAGCTTTTCAAAGTTCAATTTGGTCATTTTATTTTCTTGTCCATCTTTGTGATGGTAACATTTCTAAACTTCATTCTTGCCTTGCTATTACTATGCTGTCATTTGGTGGTTGTATAGAATCTCATCCAGACCTCTTCCCTTCCTTATTCATCTGTTCCTCCCTAACACTTGTAAATTCTATAAATTAATATCTGTGGTGGCAGGGACTGAAAGTGGCAGAAATTTATATGGGGTGCATATTGGGTGGGTAGAGTAGATAGATAGATAGATAGATAGATAGATAGATAGATAGATAGACATACAGAAAGATAGATAGATGCATTTGCTGCTTGGTTAACTGAATAGAAAGCAGAGAATGGTTGCCACTGTGTTGTGTTATGCAACCAAATCAGTATTGTTTACCCTTTCCAATGTATACCAATCATTTGATTATCAATTGCACTCTATGTCTGCCCCTGGCTCATTTCACCTTAAGATCCCCCAATTCTAACCACCTGGGGCTGGGCCTTCACCAGTAGTGGTCAAGGAAAGGAAAGTGAGTCACAGCAGGTCAGCTGGCAGTATCACATACTTTATCCTGCAAGCCAAGCTATTTCTTGTATGCTCTTCCTGGGTGATCTATGACATTACACACTTCAATGCATAAACGTATGTTAGCTCCAGCTCTCATACAATGTCAAAATGCTAAGGGCAATCTGCTTAACAATTTCAGTGCCATGTCAGTCACAGTCAGAAATCACTTCCTTCCTTCCTAACTTCCTTCCTGCCTTCTGGTGTTAGTGAGCAGGAAAAAGTCACTACTTCTTACATCTCTTCCTGGCTCCTCCACTGACTGAAACTGCAGTCAAACTCAGGTTGGTTGAGTTGTTATCAGGGCTGAGTCTCTCTACAGCATGGGGCAGGCATAAATAAGCCATGTTATTCTAAGTCAAGGCAGAAGAATAATATTCTGTTGGTAGAACAAGCTGCTGTATTCATTTTTATTTAATTCTAGCAGCTGCAAGCAAGTCCTGTTTTTTTTGTGGTAATTTGTTACTAGTATGTTTCCTTTAACTAATGTTGAAGACTAGCAGAGCCTTTTAAAAATAAGTTTACTTGACATTCCTTCAGAAAACATGCCTTCCAGATCAGGCAATATCTCTGATGAGAACAGGTAGGCCTAGACAACACCATGTCTTGACTGTTGTTATGGTGACTGTCCATGTGCTTAGCTCCATGACAGCCACTGATATCCTTTGGGACTGATCATGGTCAGTTATGCAGTCAAGTTTCTCTTTATTTCTTGAAAGATACAGTTTTCAACTGTGTTTGACATTCCTCATTGTCATCCTTGGAGAAGACGTTAAACTGAGGCTCTGTTTGCCTGAGGTGTTGATAGCTCAAGTGGATGTAAAAGATCTCACAACACTTATTGAATACAGTAGTGGTGGTTGCTTTATTAGCTTTATATTCATTTCATATAATGAAAACTTTAAATCAATTACTTACTCGCTCTTTTTTTCAAGTATTATTTATAAGTTAGCTTAATTAAGGATTCCTATTTATTTCATTCTTTCTCTTTTATATTTACCCTGTATTGCCCTATACTTTTTTACAGAACCATCTTCATATTTCACATAAAATATTTTTTTTTATCTCAACAAATCACTTCCATTTTTTGTTATATAACAAATTATTACATTTTTCTACAGCACCCATATTGTCATGTACAGTACTTTATTCCATTTATCAATCACATTTCTTGCTTTATCATGCTCCTATATAATATCATATTCATATTTATGCATTTAAATCGTTCCCATCTATATTTATTTTTGAACTTTTCCAAAAAATATGTATTCCTTTTGCAGTCAAAAACTATGTTGCTGTATTTCTTCATGATAGTCAACAAATTTTCTTTCCTCCATCACTTAATATTTCATATTCCCTTTCACTGGGAATTTGTCTATTAAAATTTTCCACAAAAAACTATGCTTCATAAAAATGTTCAAACCTTATGTTGTATGTCCTTTATTGTCTTGTTTAATCTTTTAATTTCTTCCATAGATGCACCAGAAATACTTTCCAAAGTCATATTATGCCATTATTTAAACTTACATAATTTTATTTTATTCTCATATTCTTCTTCTTCCATGCTGTCCTTTTTTCTTTTTCTTTTTATCTCCCCCCTTCCCATACATTTTTATATTTTTCATATAAAATCTTACCTATCATTTCCTTGAGTCTTTCTTTTACATTTCTCATTTTCCAAAATAAATACATAGGTGATAAATACACCACTGGAATTTTTAATTTCAAACCACATTCTTCTTTTATATTACACATTATTGTTCTTCTCATTGGGTTCAGCCTTCAATCTTCAATGAAGCTAGAAAATCTCTATTAACTCTATTTTTGATTTGAGTGAAAAAACATATACTACCCTACATGCTATTTTTCTAGTATATAAGTATACAGCATATCTGTTGTTTTCTGAAGTGATGATTACAAATAAGAACAACAAGCTAATATTTTGCATATCTCTATCTAATGACTTATTAGACTTCCGTACTCACTGTCAATCCAAATTTTTGTTTTATTTCTTATGAAAAATATCCACTTTTTTATCTCAACAAATCACTTAAACTTAATTTTGTTGAATTGCAAACCAGATTGTAACAGCTTTTCATTCCTTTTTACAGCTTCACTTATCCTTTCCTTGTTTTTTTTTTATAAGAACTAAGTCATCTGCATATGTCATTTATATTGGTAATACAACATTTCCTCTAACTTCCTGTCTTGCCTTCCTAATTTCATACACATCTGTACTACTGCATTCATTACTAATACAAATAAGCGCATACTCATTGGGCGTCAATGTTTTACTCCTCCCTTAATACTAATTTTCTTATCCCTCCATTTATCATAACTTGTACCCTTAAATGTTCATAACATTCTTTTCTTACATTAATATTTTTTTCTCCTATGCCATATGCCTCTAAAATCTTCTGCATTGCTTTAAGGCTCATTTTATCAAAGGCTTTAAGTATGTCACATGCTATCAATATTGCTTCTTTGTTTTCTTTCAATGTCATCTCTACTACTTCTTTCACTACAACTATCATTTTTTCATCTATCTTGGTTTTATATCATAGATCCCTTTTCCTGCTACATCATCCAATACTTTTGTCATCTTTTTTGCAGTTTTTTTCATAAATATTTTATAGTCAGTATTCCCTACTGTTATAGGCCTCTAGTTTTATCTATCTATCTATCTATCTATCTATCTATCTATCTATCTATCTATCTATCTATCTATCTATCTATCTATCTATCTATCTATCTATCTATCTATCTATCTATCCATCTATTACCTATCCATCTATGCATCTAATTTTCCTTTTTATCTCTTTTCCATACATTTTATCAATCCACCATGACTTCCACTATACCTTCCTTCATCAGTTCACTTAATATAATAAAAAACCCTTTCATCTTTAGTCATTTCCTTGTAATATTCATAGTGTATACCATCAAAATCCTTGTGCTAATTAGTTCTTATTCCTTTTATTACAGTCTCTAGTTCTTCTATTGTTATAACATTTTCTAAAAAAACTTTACTTTTTGGAATATTGTTTCACTTTCCATTCTTCTTAACTGTTCAGTTTCTCTAACCCTTCCATAATAGGTTCATAGGTTCATAGGTAGGTACTAGGCTATCGACCCTGGAATCTACACAGGCCCAGCCAAAAAGGTACCCTGGCTTTTGCCACCCAAGAAAATTAGTTTCCTATGCCACTGTCAAGCAGAGCCACAGAGGTGATCCCTGGGGTGAATTTCCTATTTCCCATCCAATCATCAAGATTTTTCTTGAAGAGTGCTAATGAGGAGCTTTGTTTGATATAGATAGGTAGTTTATTCCAGAGTATGGGAAGTCTCTGGGACAGGAATCTATCACTCTGGCATGTTCTGTTTATTGTGGTGACAAGGTTTAGGTCCCTAGAGCGTGTAGCTCAGAGGGATTGGGATTTCTTTAAGTAGAGCATGTCCAACAGCTCTGGGTTTGACATAGCTTTGTACATTAGGCAGAGATCACCTCTGAGTAGGCGATATGCGATGGAGTAATATTGTGCTCTCTGTGTTTTATGTCTCCTTTTGCCAATTAGGATGGCATCCGCTTTTCCTCTCTCATTTTTACGTCTTCCTAAATAACAGAAACCTCCTCTTTTTTGCCTTTCAGAAAAAAATATTTGCCTACATAACATCATTTTTACTTTTTTCTTTCTATTCTTTTTATAAATCTGTTTTCTTTTTCATTTATTCTTTCTCATAATGCTGTAAAATTTCTTTGTAGTTCAACTAATTTTTATTCTTCCTTCCACTTCCAAATCTGCTTAATGCTTCTGCTTATACATTACCCACCACTGTGTAGAAGTTTTACAAAATGGTCTCACTGCCATATGATCTTTCCATAATATTTCTTTTTCTCTTATAATTTCTTCTTACATTTTAAACAATGCAATTAATCTCTTTATCCTTTTTCCCTCCTTTACTGCGGTGCTGGTGCTGCAGTAGTGTTGTCGCCTCACAGTAAGACGTCCTGTTTGATTCTCAGCTAGAGCGTCTTCTGTGTGGAGACATGTGTGAATGGGCGTACCTTCATTGAAGGTTGTACGTCAGGGCCGGCAACTCGGCACGTAAAAATCTACTGCCAATCATTAGCGGACTGGAGTTCCGCTGTGGTGACCCCTAACCGGGAAAAGCTGAAAGACACAACAACAACAACATTATTTCACTGATTTTCCCTGTTCATGCCCATTCTGCTCTATGATCTGAAAACTCTGACATCTGTTCTCTTCTTAATTCTTTTGTGTCTTTAGAGTAAATAATATAATCAATTTCAGTCTTAACAATTTCTTTTATAGGTCCATGCTCTATTTTTCCTACTTTTATTCTTGCCATTTTATTAATACAATGAACACCTTAATATCCTGTGTTATTTTCAAATTTCTTTTCTCAGGTTAAAAATAAAATCTCCTGCCATCACTATTGACATATTTGCTAACACATTTTTTTTTTTACTTTTATTGAACAGCTTTTTTTTCTGTCATTTTAATATACATTTAAATGACTGTTAATCATCTACATGTTTGCCTCATTTTCATATCTCATATCATTAACCTTCTTGGTACTGCTATTGTTACATCTGGAATTCATTTTTCTTCATTTTAATAAGAATTCCTATTCCAGAGCATATCTCATTTCCTACCAACCAAACCATTTGACCACTCATACCCTTTTCTTCTCTTTATTAAACCTATCTTCTAAGCAAATAAATAAATATTTTTTTTTATTTTTACATCATTTCATCACCACCACACTTCTTATATAATGTCTAATGCTATTCAAATTTAAAGCTAACGTTCCTATTGCACCCCTTTCCTTTTTTGTGTTTTATTTCCAGATCTTGTTCTTCTTTTCCTTCTTCAATGACTCCGTCAATTGAGTTTCACTATCTTGTTCTTCTCCAGTCCCTATTTCACCTGCTTCTTCCTCTTTGCATTTTAAAATGACTGATGTGTTCTGTTCCTGTATATTAATCACCTATTTTTGAACTGATATTTCTTATCTAACTACCTCTTTGTTGTTTAACCTTTCTTTAATGACCCCTTCCCCGATACCACCTTCTATTTCAGCAGCTTCTATAGTAATATTTTCTACTGTTTGTCTTTCTTCTGATCTTCATTTGGTCTTTTCTTTTTTAATATAGGAGAGTCAAACCAGAAGAATCCAAATTCTTTATAGTTTCCATAAACATACTTACATTTTTTTTGTTATATGCTCCCTCGCCACACCTTTGTTTGTTAAATTCTTTTACTAAATGATTCTCATCCCAGCACAAATAATATGCTTTAGGTTGGCTCTAGTACCTGCCAAATTCTCTTTTATGCTTCATAATTATTGTATTTGAAACATTATTGAATTTTCCCTTCCTCAATATCCATTGTTACCCACACTTCCCAACCACCAGTCTATACATTATTTTATCACATACTTTTACATTTCATGTACTTTAGTACATAGTGAAAAAAAGTTTTAATCCATGCTCATATATCAGAAGTCCAAATTTTACATTTATTTCCTTTCTTAGTTACAGCCCCAAGCTGTAAAATTACCAGTTTTTCCATGCTGCCATGTTTTTTTTCTTTTTTCTTTTTGTTTTGTTCCAGTAACAATTTTTCCAAGATGTTTAAGCTTTCAAATTAATGTCAAACCTAGTGGCAAAATTATACTGTCCATAATGTTGTAACTGTTCACACTGCCATTGTTTTTACTTTGTATTCTCACCACTATTTATCTTCTCTGTGGCTGTTGAGAAACTGCTAATCATTATCCCTTCTCAGTTACTTCTTTCATTCTTCCTTGCCATGCTGCATCTGAATAATTTCTCCTTCATTGTAGAAAAAATACTGTTACAGAGTTAAATCCTTTAAAACTGGCTATTCCGCTAGCCAAGAATACTCTCTATCACTGCTTCTTTTGTCTTACTTCAACAGTTAACCTTTTATATTTATTGTTCTTTCTTTTACTATCAGTTATTCTTGCCCACACAGTTCTATGATAATAAATCTCAGCGATATCCATACCTCCTGCTGTCTTTTCCATTCCATTAGAATATATTGCATAATCTTTCTCTTTTTTAAATGTCTCTCTTTAATACGTCCATTTTCTTTTTTTTCCCTACCTGTAGGTCTCCACATTTTATAACTTCCTTTAGTACTTTTACATCCTTTGTTACTTTCCTCTTCTTGTTCCTTAAATTACAGTCAATGTTTCCTATCATAATAATAAACATATTAAACAAAATATATTTTAAGATCTCAAATATATTTTACCTGTGTGCCATGTTTGTGTATGCATAAATTGCAAATAATCTTAGATGCGGTTCTCCTTTTCTTATATTACACACCACCATCCTTAATTTCTTATCCAAATCCCTATACTTGCACATTCTTTATTTCCTTCAGACCACATAATCTTGTTTCATTAAAAGACATCAATTATATCCTTTTTTCTTTACTAACATGTCTTTTATCTAATAAACAAATAATTTCTGCTTTTAACTTCTTACACCATTGATTTCTCATTAGCATCCTGATGTAGTTTCTAATACTATTCACATTAATACTTAGTATCATTACATCATCCATTTCATTAGTACCCTGATGTAGTTTCTAATATTATTCACATTAATACTAAGTATCATTACATCATCCATTTCATTAGCACCCTGATGTAGTTTGTAATACTATTCACGTTAATACTTAGTGTCATTACATCATCCATTTCATTAGCACCCTGATGTAGTTTCTAATGCTATTCACATTAATACTTAGTATCATTACATCATCCATTTCATTAGCACCCTGATGTAGTTTCTAATACTATTCACATTAATACTTAGTATCATTGCATCATCCATCCAAACATGGCACACTCATATAATACGCAGATGACTCGACCATCATCTGCTCAGCCCAGTCCCTACCAAAACTGCAAAAAGTCACACAGGAAGCCTTTTCCTCTGTTGAAACATGGTTATCCGATGCCCGATTAATACTCAACCCAAACAAAACTAAACTACTCATCTTCCAACCCACCAAACATACTAAAAACAACTCTCACTTTAACATCACGGCAAAAGACAACACCACTATATACCCAACTGAACACACCAAATTGCTAGGAGTGGAAATAGACAATAAACTAAAATTTGACATTCACATATCCATGACTATAAAAAAAGTCCACAAAAAACTAGGAGAGTTATACAGAAATAAGCAATTTCTCACCAAAGCAGCAAAGATTTCAATAGCAATTTCCACCTTATCTCCACCCTACTTTATGCCTCTCCAATATATATCAACCTAAGGCAATGTGATCTAAACAAGCTAGAGACCTGCTACAACAAAATCGCCAAATTCGCCACACGGGCATCCTACCGTAGTCACCACTGTCTCTCACTTGCTGAACTGGGCTGGCTTGAACTCCCTCACCTCCTTCAGTGGTATCAACTCTCACTCGCCCACAAACTAGTAAACCATCCACTAAATGTCCTATCCCTCCAGAATCTACTCCAACCCTATCGCACCACCAGACCACTAAGATCCAGCAGCAAAAATCACTTGCAGATCACTAAAGCCAATAACTCTGCTGGTGAAGCACTATTGTCTTGCACGATAGCCAAATTATGGAACTCACTCCCACCCACAATTACATCCATACCATCATGCACCCACTTCAAAACTTTACTAAAAGCGCAACTAAAAACATGCTGGCTATGCCCTTGCAACTCCCACTCTAATATCATCCACCCCATCCAACCACTACCTTTCTTTCCACTCCACTAACTACTTTGATTATAGCAAGCTCAGATGCTCATAAGCCAGTACTTATTATACAGCACAAACTGCTTCTTCTTGTAACATTTGTTAATGTCTGGTATGCACTTCACAGATAAAGATTCTAGTTGTCTACTGGTGTACTATGTTCTTCATCTGTAAATATGTTGTAAGTAATTGCTATGTAAATTGTTATTCACTATGTAATCCAATGTATATACTGTCTGTTTAGTTTAACTGTGGAGCTTTTCTCCCCGGGCCTCCACTGAAAATGGACCTACGTCCAGTCGGACACTCCCGGTCAACACATTTAAATAAATAAATAAAAATAAATAAAATTTCATTAGCACCCTGATGTAGTTTCTAATACTATTCACATTAATACTTGGTATCATTACATCATCCATTTCATTAGCACCCTGATGCAGTTTCTAATACTCTTCACAGTAATACTTAGTATCATTACATCATCCATTTCATTAGCACCCTGATGTAGTTTCTAATACTATTCACATGAATACTTAGTATCATTACATCATCCATTTCATTAACACCCTGATATAGTTTCTAATACTATTCACATGAATACTTAGTATCATTACATCATCCATTTCATTTGCACCCTGATGTAGTTTCTAATACTATTCCTGTTAATACTTAGTGTCATTACATCATCTATTTCATTAGCACCCTGATGTAGTTTTGAATACTATTCACGTTAATACTTAGTGTCATTACATCATCCATTTCATTAGCAGCCTGATGTAGTTTGTAATACTATTCACATTAATACTTAGTATCATTACATCATCCATTTCATTAGCAACCTGATGTAGTTTCTAATACTATTCACATTAATACTTGATATCATTGCATCATCCATTTCATTAGCACCCTGATGTAGTTTCTAATACTATTCACATTAATACTTAGTATCATTACATCATCCATTTCATTAGCACCCTGATGTAGTTTCTAATACTATTCAGATTAATACTTAGTATCATTACATCATCCATTTCATTAGCACCTGATGTAGTTTCTAATACTATTCAGATTAATACTTAGTATCATTACATCATCCATTTCATTAGCACCCTGATGTAGTTTCTAATACTATTCAGATTAATACTTAGTATCATTACATCATCCATTTCATTAGCACCCTGATGTAGTTTCTAATACTATTCAGATTAATACTTAGTATCATTACATCATCCATTTCATTAGCACCCTGATGTAGTTTCTAATACTATTCACATTAATACTTAGTATCATTACATCATCCATTTCATTAGCACCCTGATGTAGTTTGTAATACTATTCACATTAATACTTAGTATCATTACATCATCCATTTCATTAGCACCCTGATGTGGTTTCTAATACTATTCACATTAATACTTAGTATCATTGCATCATCCATTTCATTAGCAACCTGATGCAGTTTCTAATACTATTCACATTAATACTTGATATCATTGCATCATCCATTTCATTAGCACCCTGATCTAGTTTGTAATACTATTCACATTAATACTTAGTATCATTACATCAACCATTTCATTATCACCCTGATGTAGTTTCTAATACTATTCACGTTAATACTTAGTGTCATTACATCATCCATTTCATTAGCAGCCTGATGTAGTTTCTAATACTATTCAAGTTAATACTTAGTGTCATTGCATCATCCATTTCATTAGCAGCCTGATGTAGTTTGTAATACTATTCACGTTAATACTTAGTGTCATTACATCATCCATTTCTTTAGCACCCTGATGTAGTTTGTAATACTATTCACATTAATACTTAGTATCATTACATCATCCATTTCATTAGCACACTGATGTAGTTTCTAATACTATTCACATTAATACTTAGTATCATTACATCATCCATTTCATTAGCACCCTGATGTAGTTTCTACTACTATTCACATTAATACTTAGTATCATTACATCATCCTTTTCATTAGCACCCTGATGTAGTTTCTAATACTATTCACATTAATACATAGTATGATTACATCATCCATTTCATTAGCACCCTGATGTAGTTTCTAATACTATTCACAATAATACTTAGTGTCATTGCATCATCCATTTCATTAGCAGCCTGATGTAGTTTGTAATACTATTCACGTTAATACTTAGTGTCATTACGTCATCCATTTCATTAGCACCCTGATGTAGTTTCTAATACTATTCACATTAATACTTAGTATCATTACATCATCCATTTCATTAGCACCCTGATGCAGTTTCTAATACTATTCACATTAATACTTAGTATCATTACATCATCCATTTCATTAGCACCCTGATGTAGTTTCTAATACTATTCACATTAATACTTGATATCATTGCATCATCCATTTCATAAGCACCCTGATGTAGTTTCTGATACTATTCACATTAATACTTAGTATCATTACATCATCCATTTCATTAGCACCCTGATGTAGTTTCTAATACTATTCAGATTGATACTTAGTATCATTACATCATCCATTTCATTAGCACCCTGATGTAGTTTCTAATACTATTCAGATTAATACTTAGTATCATTACATCATCCATTTCATTAGCACCATGATGTAGTTTCTAATACTATTCAGATTAATACTTAGTATCATTACATCATCCATTTCATTAGCACCCTGATGTAGTTTCTAATACTATTCACATTAATACTTAGTATCATTACATCATCCATTTCATTAGCACTCTGATGTAGTTTCTAATACTATTCACATTAATACTTAGTATCATTACATCATCCATTTCATTAGCACCCTGATGTAGTTTCTAATACTATTCACATTAATACTTAGTATCATTACACCATCCATTTCATTAGCACCCTGATGTAGTTTCTACTACTATTCACATTAATACTTAGTATCATTACATCATCCATTTCATTAGCACCCTGATGTAGTTTCTAATACTATTCACATTAATACATAGTATGATTACATCATCCATTTCATTAGCACCCTGATGTAGTTTCTAATACTATTCACATTAATACTTAGTGTCATTGCATCATCCATTTCATTAGCAGCCTGATGTAGTTTGCAATACTATTCACATTAATACTTAGTGTCATTACATCATCCATTTCATTAGCACCCTGATGTAGTTTCTAATACTATTCACATTAATACTTAGTATCATTACATCATCCATTTCATTAGCACCCTGATGTAGTTTCTAATACTATTCACATTAATACTTAGTATCATTACATCATCCATTTCATTAGCACCCTGATGTAGTTTCTAATACTATTCACATTAATACTTGATATCGTTACATCATCCATTTCATTAGCACCCTGATGTAGTTTCTAATACTATTCACATTAATACTTAGTATCATTACATCATCCATTTCATTAGCACCCTGATGTAGTTTCTAATACTATTCACATTAATACTTAGTATCATTACATCATCCATTTCATTAGCACCCTGATGTAGTTTCTAATACTATTCACATTAATACTTAGTATCATTACATCATCCATTTCATTAGCACCCTGATGTAGTTTCTAATACTATTCACATTAATACTTAGTATCATTACATCATCCATTTCATTAGCACCCTGATGTAGTTTCTAATACTATTCACATTAATACTTAGTATCATTACATCATCCATTTCATTAGCACCCTGATGTAGTTTCTAATACTATTCACATTAATACTTAGTACCATTACATCATCCATGTCATTAGCACCCTGATGTAGTTTCTAATACTAGTCAGATTAATACTTAGTATCATTACATCATCCATTTCATTAGCAGCCTGATGTAGTTTCTAATACTATTCACATTAATACTTAGTATTATTACATCATCCATTTCATTAGCAACCTGATGCAGTTTCTAATACTATTCACATTAATACTAAGTATCATTGTAACATCCATTTCATTAGCAACCTGATATAGTTTCTAATACTGACTGTTTTTCATATCCAGTTGCTGATGTGAGCCTTTAAAACAAGTTATTCTACTAGCCAAACACACACCAGTATTTTTCTGCTAATTTACCTCCAACATCCACTGCTTTTCCTCTTGAAACTGTAATTTCTTCTGCTTCCATAGCGCAATGAACTGCTTCATTCCAGCTTGCTTCTGTTCCATTTTCTAGTTCACTTTGCTCCATTACATTTAGTAAATCTTGTGTTGGTAATGCACTTCCTTCTAACTGTTACAATAATTTTTTAAGTTTCAGTAGTTTCAGTTACCAATTGATCTGCTTTCTCCAAAACACACTTGTCCAGCCCTCATGGCACCATGTCTTGGATTTATGACAACCAAGTCACCAGCAGCTTTCTGATTCCACCTAGTGAATGAAATGAAAAAAACAGAAAGAAGAAAGAGTTTAGGAAGTTCCCTAGAGTCATTAATACATTTCTCCTAATTAGTTGAAGTACCACATCAGTTCTTTCATGAAAAGAGACTATTGTCATAGTAGGACTAACCCAATTACCAAAGTGCAAATAAATAAAAATAAATAAACTCAGTTTAAATTTTACAGAATATGGTACAATTGATATTCAAGTTACTATAATCCTATTTCTGTCAGGTATATATCTAAGGACATATAGATGGCAAGCACAGAAGTTGAACTGACATTTGCCATTGAGGTAAAAGAGCATATGCTGGGTGAGGGCTGAATAACTCCCCATTTCTTGTTGAGGGCTGGTAGATCCCAGATATTTAATGAGCTGCTTCCAGTTCCTAAGGTGCAGGGTTTGATCCTTTTACCTTCATTTGTTTACTGAATGACCCTGAGGAAGCCATTTATAATGAGACAGTGCTTCTGGGTTGCTCCAAATCTTCTTTATCACATATTCAAGGAATTCTTCAAGAGAATTTTATTATTTACATGTTACACTAGATTTAGGTTGGAGCTGTCACATAGGTTATCTTGACTTTATGACTGTGTTCCTAAAATGAGTCAAATTTTTATCATGCTAAGCTTTGGGGATCTGTATAAAAAAACATGGATTTCATTCTTTTTCCATTTAAATATCCTGGGATATGCAAGAATTGGATCTTATATAGTTATTTATTTATTATTTATTATGTACGTATTTATTTTGAATTACTTAGAAAACAATGATGGTTTCCTTTGGTTTCTTTCTGGGTTACAGATGGATTGCAATAATGGCAATGATCTGCTATTTAATATTCTTAACTTTTTACTTTAGCAGGTTGCATTTGGATTGTTTCAGGGACATGAACACCTATATCACTCAGTCACTTTAATGGGGGGGGGTTGTACTACTCTGTAAGAGTTGGTATAATGATTAAGGTGTTTACTTCACAGAGAAAAAGTACAGGGTAAGATTCTCACAAACAGAAAATTAACTAGGTTTAAAATGGTTCACAAAGGCAGTTAGCCTTGCACTGAGCAATGATTTTTGTATTTGCTAGTCAGAGAAGGACAAGGAACTCACTAGCAATCCTCTCATGCAGCACTGAAAGGCAAGCTTTTTATTGGTTATAAATGAATAGCTGTTTTCTTATCAGACATTAATTGATCAAATGTATATTAGATTACCACTGTTAGTATTTTTTTTATATTTTTTACACTTCACCTCCCTTGGTTTTCCTTTAGCTCTTTCAAATTAACTGCATAATTCCTGTCAGGGCATTGTCAAGCAAAATTTACTAGTTATTGTTTTTGTGATTTTAAAGTTTACAGCTTGAGTTTGTTGCCAGACTTGTTATGTTCCTTTGCTAGTTGCAGCATTTTGGAGTTTTCTGGTATGAGCACATCAACCATTTATGTACCCCAGTGCTTACATTGGCACCAGTAGGGAAAAAAAAGGTTTTTAATAACTTAGAGTAGCCGTTCTTTCCTTGTACATGAACATATGTGGTTCCACAAAATATGCTGAAAAGTGTTTACAGCAGATTGTTAACAATGGGCAAAACAAAGATAAGCCATTATTTACTGAGCAGCATTTGGTTACATAGTGAAACTAGACAGGGATGAATGTTTTCACCTTTTTTAGCACCATAAAAACTTTTTATTATATAATGTGCATGCTATCCTTGTGAGTGATTTTTCCACATAAGCAGATGATACTTTAAGTTGAAATTGATGAAGCCTAAGATCACATTCCAACTATTTTGTGAGTCATTACAATTTTTTCAAATGTTGCCAGATTGTGCCATAAACCCAAATAAATAAAAGGTTTCAAGACATGAAACTGTAGGAATGTATATTTTATGTCATTACATTCCACTTCTTTGGGGCGGGGCTCATCTCTAATACACAAGACTGGGGTTCCCAGCTTCCACCAACAGGTCATAAACTAGCCATAATCAAAATAGATCCATCCATCCACAACCCCTTTTTCCCATTTTGCACATGGGGTTGTGGTGTGTCTTAAACAGTGACAATCATCTAGAGCCAAGGTTTACACTTCCAGGTGGCTAGCCTTGCCATGGTTGTTCTTCAATACCACACTACACATGTACACACACTCACACATATGGCAGTTTAGAGTGTCCAATCCACCTACTACATGTCTTTAGAATGTGGGAGGAAACCAGAGCACCCTGAGGTGACTCACGCAAACATGGGAAAAACATACAGACTGCACGCAGAAGACACCCCAGTTGAGAATAAACTGGGGAACTTTTTGATGCACCACTGTTCCTCATTAAAATAGATCTTTAGCTAAAATATTTGCATGCACTTCATGTGTTTAGCTTACTGCTACACTGATTGACATTAAAATTTTGAAATATGGGGTGGAGCCCAGATGGCCAACTGATAGCAGCAGTTTTTCAGAGCTCCAAGAAACTAGTATAAAAAACAGGAAATAACTTATTTTATTTTAGCAAAATTACTTAGAATTGATAGAAGAAAATATAAACTATATTATTAGTAACTTTCATGAACTTAGGAAAGTTTTTTGCCTTTCAAATTATAAAGGGAAATATATCATTTGTGGAGATGAGCACTTTGAAGACTTCTCATTCTGACATGGCTTTAAAAAATGAAATGCAACTTATGACATCTGCTCTACAACAACTCTCACTAAAAATGGATGATTTTAAGGAGAATTTATAAACCTCAAGGAAAATTGTCAGAAACAAACAGATTCTCTCAAGGAACTTATACAGCAGCATCAATCCAGAATAACACACTTAGAAAAATCCCTGAATGACCTTGATAAAAGACTGAAGGAAGAAGAAAGCCAGAAAGATTTTTTCATCAAACAAAGCATTTGGCTTCTCAATAAAGTGGATGACCTGGAAAACAGGGAGAGAAGGTCAAATATAAGGATTTTGGCATCCCTGAGAGAGCTGAAGAAGAAGATATTTCTTTCCTAAATACCTGGATTCCAGAGATTTAAAGGAGGGTCTGTCCTTTGGTATTGAAAGGGCTCATAGAGCTTTAGGAAAGCCAGTGTCAACATCCTCCTCTACTCCTCCCAGATCAATAGTCATAAAGTTTCTATCTTATTTGGACAAGGAGTTGGTCTTAAAATCTGCCTGGAGGAAAAGTCCATTAAAATTTAATCAAAACCCAATTAGGTTCGTTTATGACTATTCTACCAGGGTTTTGGAACAGAGGAAAAAAGTTTGGCCATTAATAAAACTGTTAAAGCAGAATAAAATCAAAACTCAGCTTGTCTTTCCTGCCATAATAAAAATTCTATATCAGAATGAAATTAGATCATTTAATGCCCTAGAGGAAACCACTGCCTTTATTAAAAGCAATAACATTATTTCCTTACCTGAAGATATGGAATGGACATCTGCATCTCTGAAGAGAGTTACTGATAAATCTTCTTGGACTGATGTTAAAAAGAAAAAAACAAAAAAAGTGTCAAAGATTACTTTTCCCACTAAATCTCTCAAAGCATCTACTGCAACTGGACTTTAATTTGTTTTATACTGTATCCTATAAATTTTCAAGTAAGGTATGTCATGACAATATTTTTCTTATTGCTTTTCTTTCTCTTTTTGCTTTTTCATTTCTATACTTTTTTGTTCATAACTGTTTATGCTTTTAGTATATTAGTATAATATTACTGGTTTATTGAGTGATATAATTGAACAGTAAGCTAGCTTTGCTTTTATGACCTTAAGATGACATGCTTTATTTCAAATAATATATAGCCCTTTGCCCTGCTAAATGTTCTCTTGAGTTATTACACAGGCATAGTCACTGCTTAGATTAATTTATCAAAACTGTTTTGGATACATGGGATAACAGGGCATATCTATGATTTAGTATATATTACCTAGTTCTTTTTTAATATTTATAACTTCTGATTGCTTCAGAATATATATTGGTACCTGTGTGAACAAAAAGCTGTTTACCTGTTTTTGACATACATTATGTCTCTCTGACAGTTATATCCTTGTATGTTTTATGGCACAAGGTTTTTAAATGGTTACAAGTTATGTTTCCTGTACAGTTTAATGTTAAAGTGCTGTTTTCTCTCTCATTGGCATTGAATGTTATTTTACTGTTTGGAAGTATCTGACAGGTAAACTTTGCATTTGTTACTTTAAGTAAGCAAACTTTGTGACACAGTTAAAGTGAGGTCAGGAAACTGTACTGTGTAATGTGCTGGGTGGGAAAATGTCAGTTTGAAATTTAAGAAGTGAAGCTTTCTTACGTAGCTCATGACATCATTCATTCTATTCATGCAGATTAGATTACATTACATCTAATGTGTATATGCAAGCCTAATTGTGAATGTCAAGTATCTGATTGGATAATATAGCACAGTAGGCTTCTTTTACAAGAATTATGAGCTACACTGTCTGCAAAAATATTCATGGTTCCCTTTTATAATAGTGACTATATTTTGCAATCAAATATATACAGAAATTTTATTTTTTCTTGTAAACAGTGAATTATAGCCACTATTTATAGTGAATATACTGGAGTTTTTTAAAAATAGAT
This sequence comes from Protopterus annectens, assembly GCF_019279795.1. Taxonomy (NCBI): domain Eukaryota; kingdom Metazoa; phylum Chordata; order Ceratodontiformes; family Protopteridae; genus Protopterus; species Protopterus annectens. Next base: position 196,564,823 of record NC_056741.1, read on the forward strand.
CTTTATAAATAACTTTCCTTTGCAGTTAGCAAGTGTTTAATATAGGGTTATACATTTACAGGAAATGTTTATGTGGTAATAACGGTAAGGATACTCAAAAAACATACTAAATCCTACCAAATATATGTAAGAATAATTTTGATTGAACTATAATTACTTTGCATTTAATATGTCGGTTTCTTTATTTCAGATGTCACGTTTTCAGTTATTATAAAGTCATGTTTTTTAGTATATTAGCATTTTATGACAGGGAAAGAGCTTGGTAATATCTATGACTTGTGATAACACAACGAACAAGTTATGAGTTTCAGTATTACCCTATTACTATGGTAGCTATTTACAGCTATCTCTATCTTAATTCTGTCTTTGAGTCATTCACTTTTAAGACCTGTTATCCATAGTAAGTTTTATATAAATGATGTTTTTTAACTAATTTCTGTCATTTTAACTGATGCCAGTTAATTATTATAGATTTTAGTCAGTTATTTAAACATCTGTTATTCCAAAAGTTTAGGGGTTAATTAAGGACAAATATGTCTTATGGAATATTTCTAAAAATCTACGTTAACATCTTTTGGGAATGACACACACTCACCATGTGCTAACACCCACTTCTCGTGAAGTTTTTATTTATTGGGAGTTTGTCATGATAAGATTTATTCAGAGGGCAAGTAAATACAAATGCTAAATGATTCTTTGATTTGTTCTGCCATTTTGAAGTTTTTTATTAGAACTAATACAGATGATATGCTGAGGTATTTTGGGTAAGCATTTAGATTGTTAATAAAGCTAATGTTTCCTTAGTCTATTAAGCACTAAAGTCAGATTATATATATATCCTAATATTTCTCTTGCTTTATTACTAATTACTGTAAAAAATGTTTAATGTTTCTAATAATAGTGTATGCAACTCATCTCTAAAACCTAACTGGAATCAATATCTGATTAGTTGTTTAGCACTACTCTTTTTCTCTTAATTTATAATATATTCTCCAATTTTTACTTTGTTTTCATGGGCTCAAACCAACAAAGGTTGATGGTTGGGATTGGTAGTCTAGCAGATTTAGTTTTGTTTGCTACACTTGGAGTGTATCTTATTCCATATAGAGGGTGTATTAAAGTTTATATCAGAGTGAAATATGCTATTTTTTTTTGTTATTTAACTGTTTTTCTAGTTTTGAAATTCCTGACAAAATTATTTTACTTGTATCTTTCATAGGGAAAGTTATTTGGATTGAGATAAATAGAAATATAACAACTGATATTATATTGTCTATTCAGAAAGAGTATTATGTATACAGGATTCTATTAATACAAGTTCCTTTATTATTTGTTATCTTTAAAGAATTCTGATATGGATTTAACTTTGATATCCTTAAATACTAATGGCTTAAACAACCCATATAAGAGAGCTAACTTACTAAGGTATTTTAAACTAAACAAGGCTCAAGTAGTTTTTCTCCAAGAGATACACTTTAAAATAAATGGCACATTTATGTGGGACCCCAAGGAATACACAATACTTGCTAAATATTCTTATAAAAATAAGAACAGAGGAGTAACAATTCTATGGAAAAAGACTTTGTTAAATCCCCAAATAATTTACAAACATGTAGATAATGATGGACTCGTGGCCTTAGTTATACTTAAGTTTAATAATAGAATTTGGACCCTGGTTAATTTATACTGGTTCCTGGGTATGAGGGTTGGACTAGCTAAGAAACAATTTGACTTTATTACAACTACTTCTAAAGGTAATATTATACTAGGAAGTGATTTCAATTGTATCACAGATATTACAGAAACTACCAAGAGGAAATCTCCTAGACTATTGCCTTCAGCCAAACAGTTAAAAAATGGACAGAAATGTTTAAATTTAAAGATACCTTTAATGTTTTGGGACCAAATTCTTTACTATTCTCACACCAGGACTATAGACATGGTACCCAAACTAGAATAGATAAAATGTATATCTCACAAGATCTGATCTTTATTCTAAAATCTTGAATTTTTCAGTACAACCTTGTCACTTTTCAGATCATAATTCCCTGTTGTTAACAAAACACTTGGAATTCAATCAATTAGTTATTACTTCAAGGATTCCTTCATATATCACAAAAATTAAAGACTTTAAATTTTGGATAACTTTTGAACTTCAGCTTTTCTTAGAGATTAATTATTAACCTGAAGCAAACACAGTTATGGTTTGGAATTCTCTTAAGGCCTATCTGTATGGTAAAACCATTAGCTGGTACAAAAATAAAATGAAAGAATGGGACTCAAAGTTACAGCAGCTCCAAAATCAAATATTATCTCTTAAATCTAATAAAAACTTAATTGCTACATATAAGAAGAAAATAGAAGAAGCAAATAAGAAATAAATAGGAATATTATCCCATAAAACTAATTTAGCTATGGAAAAACTGAAATTAAATTCTTATGCTACCTCTCCTAAGCATCTTCATAACCTATCTATGAAAGTTAAGATACAATCAAAAATTAATAATACTGATAGTATCTTTCATGAAGGGAAAAGTAAAAAAGTCTGAGACATAGGGAACATTCTGTAGGCTTCTAATTATCATTATGCAGAGCATCATAAAGATAAAATAAGTACAAATGAATGTGAGAAGTTATGAGAATGTAGTTCCCCACATAACAAGAATTCCTGAGGAACTTAAGTTAGATCTACAAAAACCTATTTCTCAAAAGGAAATTATAGATGGGATTAAAGGAAGTAATTCCAATAAAGCATCTGGAATAGATGGATTAATTATCAAAATGAATAGATTGTTCCCTTCTTCTATAAATTCTCTCCTACATAAAACCTTTCTTGAAGTTCAAACATTAGCAAATATTCCTCCTTCTTGGAGATACTTTAATGTTCCCTATATTAAAAGAGAATAAGGACCCTAATCATTGCATTCATATAGACCAATTTCTTTGTTGAGTAATGATTGTAAACTATTTATGTCAATTATGGTCAATAGATTAAAAATACCCATATCTAAAATAATTAATGAAGACCAAACTGGTTCCATACATAACAGCCATACACAAGATAATATTAAGAGTATTAACTCTGATAGAGTACCTCAATGGAGGAAACCATGAAGCATTGATAATAGGTCTAGATAGTCAAAATGCCTTTTACTCCTTACATTGGGGTTATTTATTTAAAGTATTACAGTTTTTTTTATTTTCCCCCTTTTTTATAACAATGATAAAGAAAATCTATGAAAATAATCTAGCATATGTCAAATTAGGTCCCTTTACTTCCAAAGCAATCCAAATCACTAGAGGTACTAGACAGGGATGTCCCATGTGCCCTATCCTATTTGTTCTGGCCATAGAAATACTTGCCATTTTAATACATAATAACCCAAAGATAAGAGGTATAAATATATATGACCAATATGTTTCTAAAATAATGATGTTTGCTGATGATGTCTTACTTAGCTTACCCAACTCTAAGGAAGTGTTAGGTGAAGTGGATATAGTAACAACAAATTTCCAAAAAATCTTAGAACTCTCCTTCAACAAATCTAAATCAAAATATAAAAAATAACATACAGGTTCCAGTTAATCATATTATTGGAAACCAAGTTTCAACTCTAGACTATTTAGGAATAGTCCTAGGCAAGAATATTAAGGAAACCTTACAGCTTAACTATGTTAAAGCCATAGACTTAATCAAGAAATTAATAAGCAAATGGAATAATGTGTAAATAACATTTGATGATAGATTACAACTGATAAAAATGGTTTTGTTACATAAAATATTATATATAGCACAAGCCCTTATACTTCAACCAGGAAAGAAAATCCTTAAAGAAATCACCTCAACTCTGATGAAATTCCTATGGTACCCCAAAAGAAATAGAGTAGCATATTTTCATCATATCAGAAAATGGGAACAAGGGGGGTTAAACTTCCCAGATATTGAAACTTATATAAAGGCATCTATAATTTAAATAGTGATGAATTGGATAAATCCTAAATACTCTTCTAATTGGAAACAGTTACACTCCATTATACTAATGAATGAAAATTATTTATCAAAGAATACTTTGGTAACTGACAAAGATAACAAGATATGGCACGTCTTCTTCTTCTTCTTCTCCTTCTTCTTCTTTTGGATACTCCCATTAGGGGTCACCACAGCAGATCATCTGTTTCCATTTCTTCCTGTCCTCTGCATCTTGTTCTGTCACATCAATCACCTGCATGTCCTTTCTCACCATATTCATAAACCTTATCTTAGGCCTTCCTATTTTCCTGTTAACTGACAGCTTCATCCTTAGCATCTTTTTTCCCAATATATTCTGCATCCCTCCTCAGCACATGTCCAAACCATTATAATCTTGCCTCTCTGGCTTTGTATCCAAACCTTCCAACCTGGGCTGATCCTCTAATATACTTATTCCTAATACTGTCCACCCTCGTCACACCCATTGCAAATCTTAACATCTTTAAATCTGCCACATCCAGCTCTGACTCCTGCCTTTTTGTCAATGCCACTGTCTCCAACCCATATAATACAGCTGGTCTCACTACCCTCGTGTAGACCTTCCCTTTCACTCTTACTGGTACTCGTCTGTCAAAAATCACTCCTGACACCCTTCTCCTCCAACTCTATCCTGCCTGCATTCTCTTCTTCACCTCTCTTCCACACTCACCATTACTCTGAACTGTTGATCCCAAGTATTTAAACTCATCCACCTTTACCACCTCTACTCCCTGCATCCTTACCATTCCTCTAGCCCCACTCTCATTCACACACATATATTCTCTCTTAGTCCTGCTGACCTTCATTCCTCTTCTCTCTAGAGCATATATCCACCTCTCCAGGGTCTCCTCCACCTGCCCCCTACTCTCACTACAGATCGCAATGTCATCTGCAAACATCATGGTCCACGGGGACTCCTGTCTGATCTTGTTTGTCAACCTGTCCATCACCATTGCAAATAAGAAAGGGCTTAGAGCCAATCCTTGATGTAATCCCACCTCCACCTTAAAAGCAGCCTTCATTCCCACCGCAGACCTCACCATTGTCACACTACCCTCGTACATATCCTGTACCACTCTTACATACTTCTCTGACACTCCCAACTTCCTCATACAATACCACAACTCCTCTCTAGGCACCCTGTCATATGCTTTTTCTAAGTCCACAAAGACACAAAGCAACTCTTTCTGACCTTCTCCGTACTTCTCCATCAACACTCTCAGAGCAAACATTGCATCTGTAGTGCTCTTTCCTGGCATGAAACCATACTGCTGATCATTAATTATCACCTCCCTTCTTAACCTAGCTTCCACTACTCTTTCCCATAACCTCATGCTGTGACTGATCACTTTAATCCCTCTGTAGTTACTACAGTTCTGCACATCACCCTTATTCTTAAAAATCGATACCAAAACACTTTTTCTCCATTCCTCAGGCATCCTCTCACTTTCCAAGATTTCATTAAACAATCTAGTTAAAAACTCCACTGCCATTTCACCTAAACACCTCCATGCTTTCACAGGTATGTCATCTGGACAAACAGCCTTTCCATTCTTCATCCTCTTCATAACTATCCTTACATCCTCCTTGCTAATCCACTGCAATTCATGATAAGTTTAAATGTACAGTATAGTACAACAAAATTAACTAAACTAACACTAATAAACAATATTTTTGATGTGTTTAAAAAATTCCTTAACACAAATTTAGATATAAAACTGTGGTATAGATTTTTAATACCATTTACTATTACAAGGGATTTCCCTGATAAAACATATAGACAGATTTTTGGTTTATGGGAAAATAATAACCCATTTTGTTGGTTGCAATCTACTGAAAACCAAGCTTTGAACACACAAAGTATATTGTCAACCTATGGTCTATCCCCTAATGACTGTTTGGTTCTTCAGAGTGTCACAGCATGCACTAAGGATTTGTGTAGAATAATACATAACTCATCCTTCAAAACCATACCAAAAATTATAAACTGGATTTTTGGAAGTCTATATAACAATGTCAATATTAAGAATGAATTATCACATCTGTATAACACTTTAATTGTCTATAAGACAGTTCCTAATGATTCTTACTGGTAATACCTAACTAAAGGGTTTCAAGTATCATTATCAATGGAAGATAAAACATTTTATTTTCAGTTAAACTAAGTTCTTACTCACAATTCTTGAGGATTTTTCATTGGAAATATCTACACAGATCCTTTCTGACACATTAGAAACTCTCAAAAATGAACCCTTCAAACAGCAAGTTATATTGGAGATGTCATCTGTCCACTAATGCTGACTGGTCTCATATTTTTATGACTGTACTAATATTAAACCATACTGGAATGAGAGTAATAAATTTCTCAATTTGTTTTGACAAAGTCTTTAATTTTATTGAATGTTGTTAATAATAATAATAATATGAAGAAAGATGACATGTATTTGTTGTGGACAATGTTAACAATAGCCAGAACATGTATAACTAGAAGATGGAACTCTAATGTAGCACCCACAATGGAGGGATTCCTATCATCACTGAAGAAATGCATACTAATGGAGAAAAGAACTAAACAGTTAAGAACTTTTCCTAAGCCATTGGTTAATAGTCCATGGAGGAAAGTTTTGAATTTGATTAATACCCTACAGATGGATCCAGACTCTTCCTAACTATCATAGCTTATATATATTAACTTATTATTTAACTACAAATGTTTTTATCTGAATCCTTTTTGTCAGGCTGAATGTAAATACTGTAAATAGCTATTGAATGTTACGAATGTATTAAATTATTGTGCTATTTCACCAAAATAAAAATCATTTGAGTAAAAAAAAAAATTTGGAATATATCAACTCATAGCTTATTCTAGAATCCTGCATGCCAGAGGGTTCCAAGCATGCTTTTAGTACCTCAGGAAGGACAATTGTTACTTCACAGTCTTAATATTGCTACATGGGCTTCAGCTATAAAAAAAATACCAAATTTCTCAGTGGAAAAAAGGAGATGAGATATGAGCTTTCAGCAAGTACCCCCCCCCACACACACACACACGCACACACACCCACACACACACACATACACACACACACACACACACACACACACACACACACACACACACACACACACACACACACACACACACACACACACACACACACACACATGTTGCTGGTTTCTACATGCTCAGCTGCACTTTTAGGTACTCCTCAAATTTTGGTATTTTTTCATTGTAGAGCCAGGGCCCCTAACCCTTTGTTATTGGCTTGGATAATGTCTATAGGTATCATCTGCATACTTAGTCAGTGGTCCTTCCTTCCTCTTTTTCATATTCTAAAGGACACAGGCAACATGTAAATAGCTCATCTCCCATGGCCTCCTTATAAATATTTAATCTCCCTTGCTTCTGCTTACACTACCAAGGTTACGAGAACTTGTCAGAGGTTAGGGATGATAGCTAGGCTTAAACAGACTCTAGTAGCTGCTAGCCTAGAACACTCATATGAACCTATAATATGATGCTGCTAGAGAGAACCTCTGTCAGATCCTCCTGAGATTCAATGTATCAGGCCACGTTCTGCAAGGAAGATGAACATTCCAGCTTTGAGCAGTTTTACTCCTTAAATAGCAGGACATTCTAAATGAATGGCAAGACAGCAGACTTAGACATAGTGTACAGTATAGGCTAATGAATGCCATGTACCATAGCTCACAAGCTCCATTACTGACATGTTTAGTGGATTCTATTCATAGCCATGTGAGTCTGATAAAAGGACTATCATTTTTATACAATATTTCAGGTAAGTTATTGGTACTGGACTAGAAGAGACACTCCAGTGTATGCAATATGGCCATTTTGGATATTAATAAAGGATATAGCCTGTTGAGAACCAACCTAACCACTTCTTTTCAACACTGGGAGTTATTTGTATGGATAAAATGTCTTTTATAACTTGTAAAGGCTGTTCAGCATGTATCCTGGATCATCTTCAGAATGTTCATGACATAGTTTTCCTTCTGTAAGGCTTCCTTATGCTTGATCAAATATAAACATTTTGTCTTTTTTTGAGTGATTTGACATTTGCTGATACCATTTTCAATAGGAAGTCACTCTTGTTGTGGTTTCTATCCTTGTACTGAATATATATATATATATATATATATATGTGTGTGTGTGTGTGTGTGTGTGTGTGTGTGCGCCTGTCTGTCAATTTTTTTGCAACCTTTTTGAATTGAAGTTTTACTGCTTTGTTTTGTCCTTCCATTAGTAGCTTCCCATAGATGAATCTCAGTAAAATATAAACAGAGCTTGTTGAGATCATTTTTGAGTCTTGCATTGTTAAGCTTTACTGCAGGCCTATGGATGAAACTTGTGAAGTGGCACAAGGTGAGGGAATACTTCATATTAGATGATTCATTAACACTGTCAGGTAATGAACAGACTTGAATATATTTGAAATTCTGGCTGGCTCATATTGTCCGTATGGTACATCACAAGCAGATATCTCAAAATGTTCTATAACCTTCAGTCATAGTCCTCTCTCTCCCTTTCTAACCCACTCAGAAAGTTCCATACTGATGACTACAGCTACTGAGTAATGGCATCTCAGACTTGAACATCACTCCTTGAAGACTTGCAAGACCATTCTAAATTCCTCAAATTTAGGCAACAGTTGAATAAATATCTATTATTGCATGATCTCACTCAGATGGTTCATTTTCTTCACATGACAAAATGTAACCATTCATAACAGCAGAGTTGACATTATAATTTTCAGTATTTCTAAAAGGCCAATCTACTTAGTTTCTTTCCTTCTGTTCCTCCTTTCTCCCTTTCTTACAAAAAAATGCCTGAATCTCCTTGTGTTCTGACTGTGCTTCTCAAACAGTTTGGAAACATAAAGTATATTTTAGTGCATTTATTAAAATTGTATTTGCCTTAATATTGCTACAACTCAAGTGCTTTAGGCTGCACTGCATCTGAATTGTTTTAGTGGGTTTTAGCTGCTTTTTTGTATATATAGACGTTTCTGTATGTGTAGATTGGTTACTTATTCTACTGTATTACTGCCACTTAAATCATTTTTCATTTGTGCACTTGCCTTGCTTCATTCAAAAAGTTTTAAATTACTAATTTTGTTGAGTTTTAATTGCATTTATTGTTTAGGGCTACACACTCAAGTGCGTTAGCCTTTTCTGTGTTTATTTACTGTATTATTGCATTGTTTAGCCTGTTTTAACCAAGAAAACAAAAAAAAAAATACTGTCTTGTTTGCTCATTTCCCACCTTTCCTAGCTAGTATAGGCCAAATCCCAGGCTTTGCTGGTCTCAGGACTTTATTTCCTGTGTTCAGAGCTATCCAGACCTTGATGTGGTAGAGGGAAGTCCTACGGCTTACTAGTGGAAGTGGTGAGCATTGTACTGCCTATCTAAATACTAGAGGAGTGGTTTCCAGCTCCGAAATTATAATTTTATTAGCCATTTTGGGCTGACTTCTATCTCTTTCAACTTTCTGGCTTAAAACGCGTGTGTTTGCACATTTTTCACATCGTGCAGCACTGCAGGGCTACAGATAAACTATTCAGGGTGCCAGAAAGTCTGCTCTTCAAATTTTCCCTTAAAACTAGCTGGTTTCTCATTGGTAGTACTAAAATCTGAACCCCTGTGACTAGCACTTCATCTAGGATCTTCTGGAAAGCACTAGGAAGCCTTAAACTGATACAAGCTCTCAACTCTCCTTGTTAATAAGGAGAAATTAATTGTAGGCACTAAACAGCCTATAACTGCAAACTACCTTGCAAAGGTAAGGAAAACCAGCTCTAGTACTTTACAAAAAAATCACCTAAACAGGCATGTCCAAGGGTCAGCTTCCGGTGATTTCTCCTGTCCACCGGGTGAATCTGGGCATACAGGGGCAATCCAACAACTGCCTCATGTACACAGACAACCCTCTCCTCCTACCACCCAACATTACAACCTGTGAGAGATGCACTTACATAGCCAAACTGGAAGGAAAGCTCTCTCCAGCCAAGATTGTGCTAGACAGTCAAAAGGAGAAGGTAAACACCTGCACTACACCTCAAGCAACACATAGTCCTTCAAAACCCACACCATCAACACCCACACATAGCAACATTACACCCTCATATGCGGAGGCCCTTAACATTAACCTGCCCAAGCAACAAGGACCTCCGAAGCGGAAATGCAAACAAACATCAGTCACAACCAAAGTGACACATAGCTCATAACATCTGTGTGCCACCCAACAACAGCCCCTAAGGCAAGACAACGTACCCAACACTTTAGTCACAGGAGACTCTATAGTCAGGCACACTGATGTCCCAATCACCAGACTGAGCAAAGAGAAAATTACAGTCAGCTGCCTGTCAGGTGCCAGGAGCCACCACATAACGCATGCACTCAAGTCACTCCACAGCACTCTGTCATTGTCCATGTTGGAGTGAATGACTTGAGACATACCTCCCTGGACTACATGAAAAGAGACATGGAAGAGCTCTCGGATCATGTGGCCCAGGCAGGTATGACCCTAGCTCTGAGTAGCATCCTGCCTTCACCCAGAATGATACCACAGTATAAGAACAAAATAACTGACTTCAACAATTGGCTCTGTTTCTGTTGTCTTTCAAAAGGGATCCAGTATCTGTTTGCCTGGGATGACATGATTGACAAACCACGATGCTTTTCCAGAGATGGCCTGCACTGGCTAAAGCTCTTGCCGGCCCTATAGTGCCTTTTTTAGGCAAGGTTCAAAGGACAAAACCATCACCGTAACAGATACAAGCATGCAAAATTTGAAGGTAATGCTACTCAATGCTAGAAGTCTATACCTCAAAATACACCCTCTCGAAGCACTCCTAAAAATGGAGAACATCTATATCTGTGCAGTAACTGAGACCTGGTTCAAGACTCCAGAGAGCACCCCTGCAATACCAGGCTACAACACTTACCACACTTTTCGGCCACCAAGACCGAAACACTAAAGGTAGAGGAGTGTCCATATTCAACAAGGATATTCACACCTCCAGGCTAGTTGCCCAACACAATGCATCTGAAATTCTCCAGGTACAACTAACACTAGGTAAGACTGCAATCCAAATTGTAGCTTGCTAGAGATCCCCCACCATGCCACAAGATTCTCACTACACCTTTCTAAACATACTGGAAAATATTAAGATACAACCAAACACCCTAATACTGGGTGATTTCAACTACCATGCCATTAACTGGGAAAACTACTTGGGTACCAACACATTTTCCCAACGGTTCTTGGAATTTATAAATTCCAATGCCCTAGATCAACTAAACCATTGTCCCACCAGAGGCTCCAATATCCTAGACCTGGTCATTACCAACATGGGAGATAGATGCTCCACACCAGTAGTCACCCCCTCATTGGTCAGATCTGACCATAAACAAATCACCCTTGACATCCACATCCCACCCTCACCCCCCAGTAAGGAAACCTCTGTAAAAAACTTATCCAAAGCCAACTTCATGCTACTTAAGTTAGAAGTGTGGCACCCATGCCATAAAGTTTGCCACTTCTAACTTAAGTAGCATGAAGTTGGCTTTGGATAAGTTTTTCAGATGGGAGCTGAAAGTGTGACTGCTGAATCCTACACTAAGGCACTGTATGAGCACATCCACTAGTGCATAAATCATGCCATCCTAAATAGAACCAAGACGCTCTCCTCCAAAAAAAGGAAGCCAATCTGGTGGACCCTGCCATAAACAAACTATACAACAAAAGGGAGAAACTGTTGCAGAAAAGAGGAAAATTCCAGGATGCAAAAAACTTCCTTACCAGCCTCAGTAAGAAGCTGAGATCCCTCATAAAATTCTCTAAAGCTAGTTACGAAAATAAAATTGCCAAAGATTCCAAAGACAGCCACCAGGCATTCTATAGTTATGTCAAGAATCTAAATGGCAATGCTCAGATCTGCTCTGAGCTACAACAGAATGGCATTAAATATACTGATCCCAAGGATATTGCCAATATCCTGGCAGATCGATTTAGTGCCAACTTCACCCCTCTCTCACCCCCTAAAGGGCCCATTTCAATACCAAAAGATTGCCAAATTCCAGTAATCACGGCCACTCAAATAGAAACCGCACTCTCCAAAGCTAAGAATATAGCATCCATGGGACCAGATGACATCCCGGGCTGTGTACTACATGAACTACAAAATGAACTGGCACCTCACCTAAGTGTCATGTTTAATCATAGCCTCACCTCAGGCTTTGTGCCCACCGAGTGGCACACAGCTACAATTATCCCACTCCACAAGGGGGGATCCAGCTTGGATCCCAGGAACTAACGTCCCATCAGTCTGACAATCCTGATCTGCAAGGGCATGGAATGCATTATCATGGAACTTAAAAAAACAAAGATATTGGCAAACTTTAAACACTGGACCCCACCCAGTTTGGG
>NC_056741.1:196587284-196662284 GCF_019279795.1 Protopterus annectens
TTTTTAAATAATCCTATAAAGTCTGGGGAGAAATAGTTTATTTACATAGCTTTAAACAGATATGGCTAACTTAGGGAGTCGAAAGCTTTATCTATATCAAGGCTTAAAATAGAAAGCTCATTTTTTTCTTGTTTGCAAGTCTATTAAGGACAGCAATCTAATTACATTGTCTTGTACCTTTCTGTTTTTGATAAACCCAGTTTGGTCTTCATGAATAAATATTAAAAGAATATTATTTAATCTGTCTGCTAAGATAGACATGAATATCTTGTAATCAATGTTAAGCAAAGAAATTGGCCTGTATGATGTGCAAAGGTTGTGCTCTTTATTTGGTTTTAAGATGGGAGAGAAGATAGAATATTTCCATGAGGGAGGGATGTTTGATGTAGTTTTAACTTCTTGGAAAGCATTGAGTAAAATTTTTAGGATGTTATCAGATAAGAGTTTGTAACATTCCAGAATTAGGCCATCCAGCCCTGCTGCCTTTTTTCTTAAGAATTTTTATTTGTTCCTTTCATTTTTTAAAGGAAAAGGGTTTGTCTAGGTTATTAATATTGTGTTTGGATAGCTTCTATTGAATATTATTAGCAAGAAAGTTGTATATACTTTTATCAGTTGTAGATGTTATCATTAACATTCTTGAAATGTTTTTTAAAACATAATAAGAAATGGTACTTGCGTATTATTGCAACCAGATTTTCACGGTTGCAAAAATACGCTTGCTGGTATGAAAAAGAGTGTGGGAATTAGCGCAAGCTATTATTTAACATCTTTACTGATAAAGAGTAAGTTTGGCTTACATTCAGAAAGAGAAACAATCGTGAAAGTCTTCTTCCTTTTTGGCATGCAGTGCTCGACAGTTGATGCAAAATGGCAGCATTATATAAAACAAGGGAGGAACCGTTGAGTTTTGTACACAGATTTACATTGTTGCTACCTTGTACTCTCCTCCCCCCTCAAAACATAGCTATGGGTTAAGGTATCAGTCGTTTAGTGATTGGGTCTTCCCATAATTAATGCTTCATAAATAACCAACCTCAGTTGTTTCTGTGGCTTCACACTTACGGTTCGGAGCAGTAATTGCATGTGCCATCCCCTGGCATTTGTGTATTCTGTATGCCTTCTTGCTCTTACCAAAACCCTGGAAAAAGGTCATTCCATTTATGTTCCTTATCCCTAAAGATAAAATCTACAAAACATGGGAAAAGTAAATTTAGAGTACAATTTTCCCAAAATACAAACCATACAACTGCAAGATTGTGGTCTGAGCCAGACAATCTGCATTTTCAGTCAAGCATGCATCTGTAATGCACGCCAAACAGGAAGAGGAATTAATGTTTTGTTCCTGTTCCTGAAGCTGGGTCAATGTTTTTTGGCAGCAATAAAGACTTTGATTAGCAGTTTCAACTCTTTCATGCAATCATTTCTGTTGAAGTATTTGAATTTTGCAACCATAAAAATCTGGTTGTGATAATACGTAAGTACCTAAGAAATATTTTAGATCTATACCTTTGATAGTCTGATTATTTCTAGTGTATATTATTTCTTTTATATGACTTTTTTCATTTAAATATTTAGATCTAATTGCAATCCTCTGCATACTCTTGGGATTAATTGAGTAAGATTGTAATCTGAATTTTTCCAAATTTATTGAACTTTTATGCTTCATGATAGGCTGATGTTCCTTGTTCAGTTTACATATGTCAGTGAATGCAGATTTGTCATTTGATGTGAGTTTTAATTTTAGTTCATTGATTTCTTTTTGTATGTCTACCAGTTTTTATCCCACTCTTTCCTTTTATTTATATACCAACATTTGACTTTAAATGTAATACTACATTTAAAGTGCCCCATAGGCTAATATCTGAAACCTTTCTAATATTATTGTCATCTAGTAAAGCTATATTTCATCTAGAAACCATTCTTTAAAACCTTGTATTGTTACTAGATAAGCAGGTAGTCTTTGGCAGAAGTTTAAGGGTTAGTATTAAGTGTTACATTGACGGTGATAGAATTTTGGTCAGACATAGGGCATGATGCCAGCATTACATGCTCCATCAGAATTTGTAACTGTGAGATTATCCTTTAAATGTTCTGTTACCTTAGCACTAAATCCATGTTTCTTTCTTGCCTGTCTTTCACCGGTCATACTTGAAGAAGGTAAATTCTTAAGAAATGTTCTAATAGTTAAACTTGATTTACCTTTATATATTTATTTAATTTTTTTGTTTTACATTAGTTAAATGCACTCAAGAAATACATAATTTATTAATGGTAAAGTAATATACAGCTTAAGTAATTGTATGAATTCTACATTAGAAGATGTTACATAAACAGCAACCATTCATTTATTCATGCACAGCAAGGATAAGAAGAGATTCAATAATTGAACAGACAAAACAAAACAAGATATAATGATTTTAATCATCTGATAACTATCACTATGCTACTGCAAAACTGTAATGCCCTGGACATGATTTATGTAAGTACACTTAATGGGTACTTAGGACTAGGAAGTAGAGGTGAAGCAAGGAACTTAGACTTCAAATCCTTCAGGAAATGTATCTTCACATAAACTCCTTGTTATCCTATCACATTTCTAAAGAGCAAACATGTCAAATCTATCCCTCTTTCTGGGTCATTGTCCCCCCTGTTATGTTGACCTTTGTCCAGGTATCTTGCACTAAGAGATTGAGAGCTATAAAAACTATTATCTGCTAAGCCTTAGTGCTCGGAATTAAACAGGGTCGCTATTCTTGTTGGCTTACAAAGTTTCCTGGGTGACAACATTGTTGCCAGCCATGAAACTTCACTTACTTATTTTTAAAAGTAGTGCGCTGCATGACTATGAAATGAGCACTACCGCTCACTGAGCACACATGTAAAGTCTGTGCAGGCTACGCATGAAGCCTACATGTAGTTTACTGAATCTCACTGCAAGTCTCAGTAATGGCACAAATATCTACACAGACTATCTCTAGATTTCAATTAGTAAATCAGTAAATTAGTCTTCTGTCTATTCCTTGGCCTCTCTAAGGTCTTTGACACTGTCTCCCGCAATCCACTTCTGTCCAAACTACCTAGCCTTAATCTCTTCAACCCAGCTATTGCCTGATTCTCTAGCTACCTACCTCTCCAACTGACTTCCGTCTGTAAGATGGCTCTCTGCATCTTCTCCTTTCCTCGCAGTCCAAACCAGGGTTCCCCAAGGCTCCATCCTTGGACCCATACTATTTAACATTTTCACTAACAGCCTCTATCTCTCTTCTCCTCACTCATCCTTAATACAATATGCTGATGACTTTACAGTAATTTCTACTACTGGCAATCTCCCCCACCTACTCTCCCTTACCAAAGATTCTCTGCACTCAGTCGAAAAATGGCTAACATCCAATCAACTCCAACTCAACCCTAATAAAACTAAAGTCCTCATTTTCCTTCCTAAATCACTCCAACACCTCAAATCTACCTTGTTGGTCTCCTGCCTTAATAACTCATCAATCAATATGGAACCCCACACTAAACGACTAGGGATCATTATTGATGATCAACTTAAATTCAAACTTCACATCCAAAACTGCATCAAAAAGACTCATCAAAAACTGGGCCTACTTTATAGAAACAAAACATTCCTCACAAATTAATCTAAACTTTCACTAGCACAAGTCTATACACTACCCACTCTACTATATGCTGCCCCAATCCTTATAAATCTTCAAACAACTCTCTTGACTAAATGTGAACATACATGCATACAATAAAATTGCTAGATTTGCCACTTATTTACACTACTGCTCACACCACTCTCTATTGCTAAAAAATCTACAGTGGCTAGAACTACAACATCACCTCCTTCTGCCTCAACTACACCTGACTCAATACATCATAAACCAACCCCACTCCTGTACTACTCTCTCAAAACTCATCACCCTCTACATTCCTAACTGTGTACTCCACAGCTCAGACCAACTCCTCCTCCAGATCTACAAACCCAATAAAACCATTGGCAAACTTCTCTGTAATTACTCAGTAGCCAATGCATGGAACAAACTGCTACTATTTTTAAGATCAATCTCTAATTTAAACTGTTTCAAAAACTTTAAAAGACTATCTACCAAATTCTTGGACTTGCTCTTGCACTGACCCAACTTAATATACCTGTCCTAAGCCACCCTCTTTCAAATAGTCTGTTTCACTCCATCTCTTATCCTCCATTGTACCGTAAAATTTATTATACAAAAATATATATTTTCCTGTTGCATTTTTTTTCCTTTTTTATCTACCTCCTGCTTCATAATTGCTAGTAACTTTACTATGGATTAGTTACTGGAAGAAACTGTATTGTAACTATTGTTATATTTTTCATTTATACTTCCACTGTGACTATGTTTTAGGATGAAACTGTTAGTAATTACTGTTGAACTGTTTGTTAGCACCGTTTTACTTAATGTGCTATTTACATTACATATTACTTGTAATTATCTTATGTAGCTTTTCTCCTCGGTATCACCTGAAAATTTGCATCTGCCCAGTCGGACTAACCTGGTCAACAAATGTCCAATGAATAAATAAATAAATGCATACATACATACATACATACATAAAAAATACATAAATAAGGAGCATCTTAGCAGAGAGAGTGAGGTTTCAGGAAAGGGTTATAATATTCATAGGAGAATGGAACATCATAGTTAAAAAAGTACAAGTAGAAACAGGTCCAAGAACAAGGAAATGAACAAAAGAGGGGAGATTGAGATTTTCGACAAACAGTTGGGCAGAAAGATGTAAGGGAAGTAAGATCAGGAAGAGTGAGCAGAGATAAGTATACATACTATTAGGTTATACATAAAATCTGGTTGAAAAGTGATAACAAATAGAACATGAAGACTGGGTAAGAGAAACAAAGACAGATCCAATACCTTTATCAAATTATGCATTAATGGGATTAACAACAGGAGTGCAAAGGGAATGGGAGGAGGAAAGACACTGGAGAAAACCAAGATATTTAATAGAAAATGAAAAGGATAAAGGGATATTAGCAAAGTTAATACAGACAACACTAGCAAGGTTATGGCAGAGGAGTGCAAGAAAAGAAAAGAAAACTATAACTGAAGAAGCTAGAAGATTACAGAAGGAAAGGGAAAAGGAAAAAAAAACCTGAGACATTAAGAAAGGAACTAACAGAGATACAAAGAGAAAGACAAGAAGTGAATAGACTTAGAATAAAAATGTAAACAGGTATTAAAACAGTTATACAAGGGTGGGAAGAAGACATATTATGGAATAAAAGAATAACCGTAGAGCAACTATGTGTAGAGCAAATATGGAGTCCTTATGTATTATATCAAACACCATTCCCTTAGGAGACTTTGACCACACCTCCATTCACTGGGGCACTTATACATCCTCAAACATGTTTGCCCAGAAATTTCTGGACTTTATCAATAGAAATTCTTTGGACCAATTAGTTTATACCTCAAACAGAGTAATGAAATCCTCAGACTGGTCCTTACCAAAATAGGCAGCCATGTTCCCCACCAATTGTCACTTCTTCCCAGAAGATAAATCAGTCACATTCATCATCAATCTGAAGCCAGAAACATCTAGCAGTTCTTTTGGATTCAAGGAATTATGCTATGGCTAATCTACCAAAACTGAGATTTTACCACAGTAAATTCAAAATCCTATTTTAACCCAACGATACACTGTTCATTTGGAATCCTTTGCCACCAGATTCTGTGCATATGTGAATAGCTGCGTAGATGCATCTACTCAACAATGAAGTAAATGCAATAAAAATTTAAGAACGAATCCTTGTAGTGGAACTCAACTGAAACAATCCACATAATAAAAGAAAAAAACTCATATCATGCAAAAATAAATTTAACTCTCAATTTACTAAAAATGCTGTTGCTAAACATAACATGGACATTGGGCCCTGATCTAATCATTCAAAGTCAGACATGAGGTAACCACTAATCATGCTTTAAGTTGTTTAAAAGGCAGCCTGGGATGTTGTCTGGTCTCATTGCTTCCATGTGTTTTGTCCTTGGAGAGGTAAAGTATAACCACATGGCCTTCTTTAACTATACTATAAAATTCAGAAGAAATGCTCAGCAATGCACAGAGATAGTAGTAAATGATATCATGCACTTAGATCCCAAATATGGCCAGTCTAATACCAGTCAAATTTAGTTCAAATATTATAATCCTTCCCTCCTATTTTCCCATAATACATACTTGCATCTAAACTCTCTCAAATCTCCCAAGATCTCAATGACAGAATTTCATTGAGTTCTGTTTTAAAATTAAAAGGCAGTGTCCAAGGCCAATAAATCTACTTCTGTGGGATCATATAACATACTGGGCTGTTTTCTGGTCACCCTGAAGCAGGACATGGCCAACACCTTACAGAATCTATTAAATATCATCATTCAAAAAGGCTACATGTCAAACATATAGAGGACAGAAATAGTCCCCTGCATAAATGTGACAAGTCAAATGACTCAGGTAGTTATAGATCCATAACCCTGAGGAGTATCATCTGTAAAGCTATAGAAAAGGTCATTATGGAATTCATAAATAAGGACACAGGCAACCTTCAATCTCTTGACCCAAGCCCTTCAGGTTTGTCAAGGGTAGATCACGCTTACTTAACCTTGTCAACTTCTTCAAGAACGTTACTGAAGCAATGGATGAAGACAGTTAGTAGAAACCACATATCTAGAGCTCATTTAGGCATCCAACACAATTCCACACTCATGTCTTATAGATAAACTTTCACAGCTAAATGTAAATCCCTATGTAATGCACTGGAAAACAAACTGGATCACAGATGCTGTAGGTCCCAGGAAATTAGGGTGGATGGCTCTCCTACTTCCAAAAGACCTGTCACTAGTGGTGTACCCCAAGGTTCAGTCCTTTGGCCACTCCTCTTTGGAATTTACTTCTTAAACATCAAAGCAATTGTTATGGGTTTATGGCTGTCCAAGATTGCAGATGACTGTAATCTTGGTTCCATATGAACTCCCCAAAGGAACCAAGATGCTCCAAGAATGCCTTTCAAAAACAAACAGTTGGTGTCAAAACTGTGGATGAAAACTAGATCTCAAGAATTCTATAATAATATCCTTCAGTAAGCTTGACATTCCTTGCAGCTATCACATCGACAACTCGATCTAGAAAATTAATCCTATATTTAAGGATATCAGAAGTAGCAAATAGATGAAAGCAGTGTGCAGAACAGACCACCGGCAAAAATCCAGGTTTATTTAAGCACTTTTTGTCAAGTTTCATACTTCATCAGAATAAAATCACATAATCATAACAGACATATATACACCACCCCACCTAACCACAGATCAATATAATTACATCATTTCCTCTAAAACTGACATTATAAATAGTTAATAAAAATTATTAAAATTTAGTGATCTTACAAAAAATACAACTGATAAGCCTATAAAAAATACATCAATTTTTTAATTTTAAAACAGAACTCAAGGAAATTCTGAGTAACAATGGGCGCCTGTTGTGCCCCTAGTTTTGCCAACATTGTGCTGGCACACTAAGAGGATTTATTTATTTTAAATTCAATTTATAAAGACTCTTGGGCACTATACCTTGATGACCTGGTAATTTTTTGGAAGGGGAGTGAAGAGGAACTAGATAGCTTCTTCACTTATATTAATCAAACCACCTCCTTCCTTAAATTCACCATGGCCAGAGACAAAGACTAACTGAATTTTTCTGGATGTAACAGTCAAAAAAGACTATGTAAACAAGGTTTTCACTTTCCATTTGTACAGGAAGCCAGCATACTCAAACTCATTGCTGCATTTTGACAGCTGGCACCTGGTGCATCAGAAAAGAGCTCTGGTCAAGGGCCAGAATGTTAAGTTAGCTAGAATGATGTCAGGACTGGATGATTTCTTGAGTGAATGTGCCAAGTTAAAAATATGCTGACCGGTAGGGGTTACCATGACAACTTTGTTCAGGATATTGCAAATGAGGTGATTAGAAAAAGGGAAATTGGGACATTATTTTGCTTATTGTCCAATGAGAATGGCCCCACTGAAGCAACCCAGACTGGAAGACAGGATTGTTTCTCAAGAGCTTTTATTCTTCCATTTAGCATTGACTTCTATGACATCAGGAACATTATATGTAGATTATGGGACATGTTCACCATTGATAAATAAGTCCACTCAGTAGTGGGAAACAAGCCCACTATAGTTTACAAGAGGGAAGTTAGTTTAAAAGGCCTGTTATAAAGAGACTCTTGTGCACCCATATTGGGTGGTTGCTATAAATGTGGGAGATGTAAACAGTGTCCAGCCATGTTTCAAGGTGTAGCCATCAAAATCACTGGTTATGGTATGGTAAAACCTAGGAAGCGATACTCCTGTTACTCTAAGAGGGTGGTGTATGTCACAGTGTGTGACATATGGAACAGTTTGTACATTGGTAAGACAAAAAGAGCACTGAGGCAAAGGGTGTATCAACACCTGTATGACATCAGGAATAAAAACATAGTGCTTTGTACAAACACATTTGTGCATGCCCCACACATACTTTTAAGTTTGGAGCTATAGATCATATTGATCTTGGAGCAAGAGGGGGACCAATGGATGAATGGCTAGAATACAAGGAATTTACATGTATTTTTATAGGATTATCAGTTGTATTTTTTGTAAGATCACTACATTTTAATAATTTTTATTAACTATTTATAATGTTAGTTTTAGAGGAAATGATGTAATTACATTGACCAATGGTTAGGTGGGTTTGTGTATATATGTTTGCTATGATTATGTGATTTTATTCTGATGAAGTCTGAAACTTGACGAAAAGTGCTTAAATAAACCTGGATTTTTGCTGGTGATCTGTTCTGCATGCTTCTTTCATCTATTTGCTGCTTCTGGGTGGTTTTACTTTCCCCCGGAGTCATGAAGCTCGGCGCAAGGCCGATGTAAGGCCTGCGCCAGCCATGTGGCATATAAATGGTGTAGTAGCACCATATGCATATTAATGAAGGTGCGCCGCTATCACATCCACGTGCATAGGACACGTGTGCGAGTGCATGGGGCGTTACTAAGCTGCGCCCGGAGGCGTGTCTATGCCGGCTGGCGATGAGCAACCTAAACTGCTGAATATTATAGCCTGCCTGCAATAGTAATTGCACCTATCAGTGTCCGTGGATAATAAAACGTATGCAAAGCATGCAAGACAGTTCCCGGCCACACAAAATGGAGAACCAAACAGAAATGCACGCAACATAATATAAGTTTCCGTCCATGGAACAAATGATATTTAAAATCGTGTGTCCGTAATGTACTGCACTGTCAGAAGTTATACCCAGTAGAAGTGAAGCGCATCATGTCAGCGCGCCGCCAATACACACGTCTAGCCCCATGGGTATGGTCACCAGCAGTACCACAGTGGTAGTGATAGTACACAGCAGGGCAGTTGTGGCTCTATAACAATCGTAAAGAAACCTGACAGTCCAAATTGTATACCAAACACACGCAAACATATGTATATTAAAATGTGCCATACACATGAACAGGAACGTAACCGTCACATACACATAGGATGCTATATGCGGAACCGTGATATCCAAAAGTAGAACCCATGCATGCAAATGCAATACGCAACAACCCCAGTATAGCACATAACCCGCACCCATGTCCGAATGTCCACCAAATCCAGCTACCAGCCTTGCGCATCCGTACACCTGCACATAGCGAGTATTCCCCATATGTAGTAGGAAGTATCGTCCTAGGCAGTGTCCAGATTGCAAATATGTATCCCACGATTGTAAACATCCCATCACAGGTACGTAAATCCAAATGCCCACGCGTTAATGTTATGGCAAAATGTGTGTACATCCCGCGTGGGATAGGTAATCTTTTGAAACCTCAGAGTTGTTTACATGCCACGGTGTCCATTACTGCACACATCTGGACAAAACATGTATGTGTAGTCACGGTACTGTTCAGTTACTACACAGACATGCAATTCATACTACGCAGGATGGAACAGCTGTCCACCATGCAGGTCACCCCACTAGGGTTGTCACCTGTTCAGATGGCCGAGGTGGGACATCCCTTGTAGAAATGTGAGAATTTGCAGGATAAAACATACCCCCGGCCAGTGCAGAGGACAGAATTACACGTGTATGCCAAGATAAAAGCTTATGCCATAGTATTTGAATAGCTTATGCTATCCCAAATAATAGTTATGTGTACCAGATACAAAATACCTGTATCATGCAACTAGTACAGAAAGTAAGAAATATATTATTGTCTTAAAATCACAGGACATTTTCCATGTCTTAGGTTTCATCGCAGGACACAACTGTCCAAAGTGGGAACTCCCCTTGCAAAGAGGAACAAGTGGTAACCCTACTCCCCACTGAATTATCGACAGTATATATTCAACTCAATCACATACCAACACCACCTCTCAACCTATTACAGCAACAAAACCTGGACAAAGCCTAAAAGGATGGGTGGACAAATAGGGACAGATGTAATTACTGCTCTCACAAGCTTCGAAAGTTCACTGAATAATAGTATGTACATAAGCAGGAAATGTTGTGAAGGATGTGGGGTAGTCCCCAGTATTACAGAGGTCCGTACATATATACTGTAACAAACCGTCACATATATTGACTGTACTACTGCATACCCATAGTTAATTCATAGTTATGTCATGTGCAAAATAATAACCCTCGTAAGAATGAATACAGGAAATAGTCAAATGTGAATGGGAACACCACTCACCGTGGATTATGTATCGTAACCACCCCCACCCATATTATGTATTGCCAACATCATAAGCTGCTGTAAACAGATTAAATGTTTAAAATGGACAATCCCTGTCCATGTGCTTTGTCTGACATTTGAACACGGTCAGGGCAGTTCCGTTCACCAGTCGGACAAGCCTAAACCCAGATCACCACATGAACACCCTGACAATTAAAGACCTGTATGTGTCAGGAATATAAGCCTTTGGGTTCTGAATATCCCTGCAGTGATGAAATATGCAGCTTGGGTCCAGAGCAGTAGGGAATAGGGAATGTATACCATGTAGTACCACATTTTTCCCAGCAGGAGAATGGATACGTGTGAAGTAAGTGAAGCGGTGAGGCATATGTTAATGTAGCTATGTACTATGGGTATGCATATAAATAAGTCAGAACACCAAACGTATACTGGTTACAGCATCTGGCCAACGTGAATGCAGTCCCGGTTGAACAACGACTACAGCACATATAATGTGAAAGTGTAATGAATGCGTCTGTGCTGTACAGACAGTTAAATATGTAAAGGTGAACGTGTGTTTTGCAAATGTCCATTAACCGGATTACAGATAATTACTGGTACTGTCACAAGTAATAAAGCCCACGTAAGCACAAAGACTTAGTAAACATATGTAACCCACAATAAGGATATGTATGCGCGGCTGTGCGTAACCCACAATAAGGAAATGCAAGTGCGCCTGTGTGTGTGTGATCCGCTCACAGCATAGTAAATTAATGCTGTTTCCCCCACTTTAGTTATACATGGCTCAAACCCGTTAACCTCGTAAAGTATGAAACCGGACGAAGCCATGCTAACTACCGGTACAAATAGGGACAAACCCCAGATATGTGCCAGAAGAAACATAGAAAGTGGATAGAATAACGGGTGTGTCTGTAGCATGGATTCTCTGAAGAGTATGCAGTCGTAACCTGAACTGCTTGCCAGAAATCCCCACTGTAAGTCTCAAATGAAATGCCACTACATTGCCAGATAGACACAGGTTTATGTAAAACACAACGAAGATAAAGGGGCAAGCAGATGTACACTCTGTGACAATCTGTATAGTGGAAAGGTATGGTATAGATATAGATATATGTGTATACACATAATCCACAGACGTAAACCAAAGCAAGTTATGAAATGAGGATTGTACACGTATATAAGTATACACAACAGACTTATGTCCCGTAGATATGACATATGTACATAAATAGGCAACGTTATATCTAATATGTGTAGACAAACAGACATGCAGGAAAGGTGAATAAACCGCAGCATTCAAAAACATTGGCCAGAAAGTGACAGTCCAGCAAGTTCTACACTTTAAACATGCAGATAGGTGTCCATTGCAGGACTCCATAAATTTAATCTTACATAGTGTCAACCGACATTGACGCAAAAGAAGTGACCGCAGCAAATATGAAATAGCTGTACATGCAACAGTATCAGGTGCAAGGGTGATGACACATGTGTCGATAGAATGTATGACGTACAAACTGATATCCGGAGAGTGGGGAGTGCATATAAGAGTCTCCACACTTCAGTAATGCACAAATTAAACATGTGTACTGGGTACTGTAGAGGGTTGTCAGGTATGGGAATCATGGGTATGCAGAAATGGGCTTAGGTGTTGTTTGGCAGGGATTTCGTATGCCCGCCCCGTGGGAGTGATGTGGGTATAGCACACGCCTATATTCTCAATAAAGGGGCAAACCATCCACTGGATATTGTGGAAACCATTTTGGCAATATGTAGGGCCTTATATCAGTGTCATGTAGGCGATTATCATGGATGGACATGCGTACAACCAAGATGGTACCCATAACTGGAAACTGTCAGAATAACACAGCTGCACTAAGACATAGTACATGAAATACAAATAGGGACTATATTAGATATACCCCAGACAAAGTCAGAACGTTGTGAGAATACTGGCGTACCCATGAATATGGATGATATGAGTGTTACTAATCATGTAATGGAAATGTCAGTCACTATTATCTACCGCACAGTCCGTAATGCCTTGCCAGCAATTTACCAGAAAGGCACATCACTATGACAAATGTAACAAGGTCAAACGTCAGGGCGTTTACCCATAATGTGTACAGGTTAGGGGTATGAAGGTAACCTGTCCAAAATACATGTACAGAACTAGTGATACTAGGTGAACAGGTGAGAAGAAAGACATCAGGACAAATGAGAAAACATGTACAAGTCACACGCATGTACACCGACAAATGTGAATGACAACGTATGCCCTGTGAATGTAAATGTGGAAGGTTAATAGGCACAAACGTAATGTGTCCCTCAGGGTGTCATGCAGTGTCAGTCCCCCAGACACGTACGTGAGCTCTGCCACTGACGGAAAGCGCAAATACCGGTGCACACATACGGTACATGATAGACCAATTAGTGTGGATAAGCAGCTGTTGGCCTGTGTGAGGAATACAACTGTCTGGGTGGGTGTGTCCTGTAATATAAATGTAATGGCATGTGGCCTGTGATGCCGCCATACAGTGTGTGTATTGGTGTCAGAAAGTTGATATTTTGTTACAGACACATACTCCGCAACTGTACAGATTTACGAAGAATGTGCAGAGTTCTGCCTCATATGTTTTGTGTGTTCCACGTAACAGTAACATTCTGGCACTTCCATGATAACTGAAGACATGAAATAATGACAATCATGTGCGTAAGACACCAAATCTGACAGAAAAGCCATACTAATGCAAAACCTATTATTGTGTCAACTATTTACGTTTGTAAGAGTAACATGTCAATACTGCCCCTATGTGTCCCACTATCAGATAAGGCCTTGTCCAGCAACTTGCTCTACGAGGTGGAGTGGTATGAACAGAAACAGATACATGTGTGAGGAAACAGCAATATCGACTGCAAGATAACGCAGAAGGTATGAAATGCGCTGCAGTAGGACATGCAGTACTGTCCGCAGGTATGTGCTGACTTGTCAAATTACACAGCAGTCTGCATAAAGAACCTTTAGGGCTTCCACCTTTACAAATGATGATACTGGGACATACCCACAGCCATGCACACAGCACAAATAGACAAACACACATCAAAACTAGGCCATGATACATGAAGCCTCCGGCGTGCACGAGTACAGCAAGGATAGATGTCTGCCAAGATATACAGCAAATGCCTGTAAGGGCGTGTAACACCGCCCGTAACACGGACGTTGCATGGACAATGTTGGGAGTTGCAACATACCCCATTGGTATGTGAAAGCTATGCAAATATGCGATACATGAAACAGTCAGCTGTCTATGCAAGAGCAGGGTTATGGGCAGAAAATAGATTATATATGTATATATATATATATATATATATATATAGAGAGAGAGAGAGAGAGATACAGACATACACACACACACACACACACACACACACACACACACACGTGGCAGGGCTGGTAATTGAACCTACACATGACTACCCTATCACACTACAGCATGACGCGTTTACAGAACACGCTACTGAGACAACTAAACACAGCAGACACACAGGCATTCTACTAGGTGCGTGTCAACATCCGCAAAGACAAAGATGGCAGCAGGATACAACTGTGTTGGAAAGCATCTAAAAGCATAACCTGAGTCCCCAGGTGGACAGGAGCATGCACACACACACACACACACACACACACACACACACACACACATCTGGTAGGCCTGGGAATCGAACCTACACCTAACTACCCTATCACACTACAGCATAACGCATTTACAGAATGCGCTACCGAGACTACTGAACACAGCACTCCCAGAGGCATGCTTCTAGGTGGGTGACATCATCTGCAAAGGCAAAGATGCCGATAGGGAATGTATGTGTTGTGAGGCATCTAAAAGCATTACTGTGTCCCCAGGCAGTTGGAAACACACGCACACACTTGGAAGGGCCGGGAGTTGAACACACACCTACCTACTCTAACACACTACAGCATTACGCATTTACAGAATGCACTACCGAGATTACTGAACACAGCACTCTCAGAGGCATACTTCTAGGTGGGTGACATCATCCGCAAAGGCAAAGACACCGATAGGGAATGTATGTGTTGTGAGGCATCTAAAAGCATTACTGTGTCCCCAGGCAGCTGGAAACACACACACACACACACACACTTGGAAGGGCCGGGAGTTGAACACACATCTACCTACTCTAACACACTACAGCATTACGCATTTACAGAATGCGCTACCGGGATTACTGAACACAGCACTCTCAGAGGCATACTTCTAGGTGGGTGACATCATCCGCAAAGGCAAAGATGCCGATAGGGAATGTATGTGTTGTGAGGCATCTAAAAGCATTACTGTGTCACCAGGCAGCTGGAAACACACACACACGCACACACACACTTGGAAGGGCCGGGAGTTGAACACACACCTACCTACTCTTAACACCCTACAGCATTATGCATTTACAGAACACGCTACCGAGATTACTGAACACAGCACTCTCAGAGGCATACTTCTAGGTGGGTGACATCATCCGCAAAGGCAAAGACGCTGATAGGGAATGTATGTGTTGTGAGGCATCTAAAAGCATTAATGTGTCCACAGGCAGCTGGAAACACACACACACACACCTGGAAGGGCCGGGAGTTGAACATACACCTACCTACTCTAACACACTACAGCATTACTCATTTACAGAATGCGCTACCGGGATTACTGAACACAGCACTCCCAGAGACATACTTCTAGGTGGGTGACATCATCCGCAAAGGCAAAGATACCGATAGGGAATGTTTAGAGAGTGAGCAGTCTTAAAGCATATTACCGTCCCAAGGTAGACGTACACAAACACGCCAGTGCTGTCAACGGGCCCCCTAAATATCTACGGAGCACAACAACACTGAATAGATACGTGATGCACCACAGACAGTACACCCTTCGAGAGAGCAACAAGTTTGTTCAATGTAGGCATCCATCGTGACATTGAAATTGGACATCTGGTGATGGATGACCACCATGGCTATACAGGATGTCAATGGCCATGCCCGCATGCTTAGTATCACACGTCTGTTTGGAATGTACTGTGTGTCCATCTACACAATGGCGTACTGGGCATGCTCACACACTTAGCTGTTGCAAAGGGCCATCTTGCATGCACACAGAGTCTAATCACAGAGAGCCGCAGTGTGGAATGTACTGTGTGTCCATCTACACAACGGCGTACTGGGCATGCTCACACACTTAGCTGTTGCAAAGGGCCATCTTGCATGCACATGGAGTCTAATCACGGAGGGGCGCAGTGTGGAATGTACTGTGTGTCCATCTACACAACGGCGTACTGGGCATGCTCACACACTTAGCAGTTGCAAAGGGCAATCTTGCATGCAGATGGAGTGTACACACAGAAGGGCACAGTAAGGTATAACTGCCCTCATGCACAGGGCGGTCACACATGCAGTGACCTGTACACACACAGCTGCCATCACAGCTGTCACAGGTGCAGGTCACACATGTACACACTGCAGTGTACACTGTAGCTGTCAAGTCAGCACCATGTCATTGGTGCAGCACTACACAGCCTTACAGTCCCACAACACCATGTGACACATGACCACTGGGCTGTACAGCGGTGTACACCAGCTGTGCAGAGTACACACATACCAACAGGGATCCAACAGGTGTTATGCAATGCAATGATACCAGTTTACATGAACAGGTTGGCTCAAGACATACCATGGCCCTGACTGTTACTGTACACCAATGAACACATGTCTGGGTACATCATACATGCAATTGTGTGGATGTGTGCATGGACTGCACACACAACACATACATACATGGCCTTTGATGTACCTCATGCATAACACTGGCCTAATCAATGCTACACATGCGAATTGAAGGTGGGCCCAATTCTGTTGAATGCTCACACTACAGGGGGTAGCAGTGTTGACCGGGACACATACCCTTGTACTGGTCGCCTGTGACACCCGTGATATCATACCGCAGTCCATGTGTTACGCATGTCAACACGCATGTCCAACAATAGCAATGCATACAAACATGGCAACAGGAGACACATGTGACATCTGTACTGTGCATTCAGCAAACATGCATATGCAGTGGCCGATGTCCATAACATAGTTGCACCTACCTATGACATGCAGATGCAATGCAGACCCATCACTGACATCTGTATACGGTGACATACAAACAGCACATATGGAGGGATGTGTGTACATAACGTGGTGAACCACCTGTCTAGATGTATGTGTGCAGGGGGTGGCTCACAGTTGTGTCACACACCATCCTATCATGCCATATGCTAACTGTACGCTATGTCGCTGTTACGTGACGGTGCTGACATAATGCATACACAGTGGTCAGGTGTTAACAACTATATGTCATATGGCACCTGTAACATCTACAACCTCCCGTGTGTATATAGTAGCACATTTGCCAGATATAGCGTTGGTACACATAATGCAATCAATACCGCTGCATGTCCAGCAAACGTGTCATCATATGGCTGGTGTATCATTCCCAGCAGCGCCATGTGTGTCCGAATGTGTGACCAGGGATGCCACATATCGCGGGGAATATGTCCCAGTTGCTACACATCTCTGTACACCATTGTAGAGAACTGTACATACGTCAGTGTGGGAAGCATGACGTTCGCCGGTGATGTGCATCACACACATTGGCTGTCCGTATACACATGTGTGGTCACCACAGTGTGCGTGTGTCTGTATGTATGTCTGGTGTTTGGTGTGAGTGTGTATGCTAATATACGGTGGGAAATTATCACTGGCCCCACGTGTTGACTAACCCGTAATGGTGATGCATTGCACAACCCTGTTGATGCCATAAGTCCCAGCCATACTGGCTACCTGTGCATGTCCCTTCTTTGTGACACTTCGTGTGGGTGCATAGTACTGTGAGGGTGATGACCACACAGGCAAGGGTCCCCAGCTGCACACTATGGGGTGTGCGTTATAGTGGTGTACACTCCATGACTGCGGCCATGTTCACGTACTGTTACGGGTCCTACTGCTGCACAGTGTGGCCTCCAGCTAGCAAGTGACACCTCACATCATCATTGGCCAGGCCGCTGTGTACAACCCCTGCACCATGTCACCATACCTGTAATGTGTCCTGCTATGCATGTCACTTTTCTGTCCAGTGTAGACTGTGGCACCAACCACATGCGTCAGGTGCAGTATATGTGCGGACATCTGTGTCATGTTTGTGTGTCCAACAGTTAGGATGAGGGTACATGTAGCATGCTGATATTGCCAGACGTGCCTGTGTGTACTCCACAGTTACACATGGGAAACTGCAAACACTGCTACCTGTAGGCACATGCAAGTACACCATAGGAGGGAACCAGGTTATCACAACCAACATGGTGCTACAGATTTAACCGAGACACATACCGTGAACACATCACAATGCATGCTGCACCTGCACTACATGGTGTGACTGGTGCATGTCGACAGTACACAACCTATGTCACATACACAACTCAGTATTCAGACACAACCACTGCAACATACACATCCCTCACTATGCATACACAGGTATTACATACACCTCTCACTATGCTGTTCAACCTGTGCATCAGAATATTTGTGCATAACCCTGCACCGATGGTGTGGATGACACGGATGCGGCACAGGCTTCATCATATGCACAGGGTGATATGTTTGCCAGGGGCATAGGCTGCACACAACCACTGCAACATACACATCCCTCACTATGCATACACAGGTATTACATACACCTCTCACTATTCTGTTCACCCTGTGCATCAGAATATTTGTGCATAACCCTGCACCGATGGTGTGGATGACAGGGATGTGGGACAGGCTTCATCATATGCACAGGGTGATATGTTTGCCAGGGGCATAGGCTGCACCAAAGGATAACATCATGTGTGTGTGTGTAAGGGCCGGTGAGTTGACTGGACATATCTGTGCAGAATGCATGTGGATGTTGTGGAGCCCTACAGTTGTGTTTGCTGTGTGCGTGTATGTGTGTACACAGTTCTGCCATTTGTGATGCCTACACGGGGTATAATTGACAGCCTCAGATTGTACAGTGCAGGTTGTACAGCTCACTGTGTCTGTCCACGGCCATGTGACCTGTACCTGCCTGGGGTTGCACGGGCACTACCAGGTGGAGGTACAGAGTGGCTACTGTCCGATGACACATGTCTGCTGGACACGTGTCCCCACTGAGAACATCCAGGGCCACGTCCACATGGCCTGCTGTGTCCTGGTGTTGACAGCGCAGCAGCAGCTGCACTGCTACTGCTACTGGCACTACGGGAGCTGGCGTGTGAGGTGGCACGGTCATGTTGACCTACACTAGGTGGTGTTGCTGGCCTACGTCCATGTGGCCTACGCCTCACTCCTACCAGGTGTTCCAGCACAGACAGCTCCCGCTCATGGATTGCCATGACTCGGTCAAGGATTCCGACCATTTCACCTAGTCGCCTATCCAGAACATTAGCAATCTGCTGTTGAGCATTTGCCAATGCCTGGATGTTGTCATTTAGGGTATGGATAGCAGCCCTCTGCAGCCTCTGCCCTTCTCTGTTCTGTCATTCAGCACGTGCCTGTGCCGCCATTACAGTCTGGAATATGCGTCTGGTGATACCAGCTGGTGCGCTCTGTCCTGCAGGTGCATGTCTGCCAGAGGTCCTCCTACGAGCAGCACCGGCCACATGCCTGTGTGGCACATCTGCAGTCATTACACTGACACCATGGCGTGTAGACACACCTTCTGTAGCCACCAGACGTTCCTGTTCCACGCCAACAGACGCTGACTGTCCTTCCTCTATGGCCACCGGTGATGCGGTATTTGTTAGCAGCAGAACTGTGTGCGGGGAAGAGGGGGATGTAGCTGGGATGGTAACAATTGGCACAGATTCAGCCCCTGATAACCCTGCCTGTACCTCATGCATATGTTCATCACCGCTAGTATCTGTGCGGACACTAACATCAGATGGAGCGCAGGAGGGTAATGCACCTACATCACCTGTGAATGCAACGAAATACTGTAAAGTACAATAGACACAGACACACACACACACACACACACACACACACACACACACACACACACACACACACACACACACACACACAGACACACACAGACACACACACACACACACACACACACACAGACACACACACACACACACACACACACAGACACACACACACACACACACACACACAGACACACACACACACACACACAGACACACACACACACACACACACACACACACACACACACACACACACACACACACACACACACACACACACACACACACACACACGCACACATACCCACACAGACACACCATGCATGTGGTTTGTCAGATGGCATGCAGCATGCCTGCGCTAGAGCAGAGGGCATGCAGCTCAGACATTAATAGTGTTAGTAAGCATACCTCCCTGGGGTGCACACTACAGCAAGCAGGTGTCATATCAGTAGCCATGCAGTTCACACAATCATGGTAGTATGCATGCATCTCCGTGATACACCATGTGGGCCAGAACAGGATAACAGTACACATGTCTGACGTGACCTTGACATGTAATTTTCTGACATGTGCATTAACATGCATACATGTTTGACACAATGGTATCCTGACACGTACAGCATCATAATGGGCTTCACATTGCAGTGTTGTGTGTATGCCCTACCGATAGAATGCATGTTTAGCAAATGTGCATGAGCACGGGAGGGTAGTGTGAGCCGTCTACATTGCTATACAGTGTGAAGTACAGACACTGTGCCATTGCATGGCAACATGAGGCATGAATGTTGCTGTAGAATGCATAATATGTACACATTGCATAGCCATAACTGCAACACAGTCGTGATGTTCGACAGATCATATTTGGTAGACTTCAGTGACACCTCTAGTAGCTGTGCACAGGCTTTTAGGTTGTCCACTGTACCACATCAACTGTATAATCGGTCAACTGAGGCTATAATTGGACCATGTGTGGACAATGTGCAACAGGGTGTATACACATCCCATGTACTGTGTGGCTACATGTCTCTGGCCATCCCTCATGGCCATGTGTGCACATGTGGTGGCCAATTGTGTGTGATGGGCATCTTCTCCACATGTCTGTGTGGTCCCATATGACATACGCCCATACATGTCAGATATGTCACATTCCACAGGTCTATGCAGACAACGGGTTGTATGTTTGGTATGTGGGGTATAGGTCATGTGATAGTGTGACAATATTGCAGACAGAACACTACATGTCTGGGACATGTCAGGTGGCACATCACAATGTGTGCACCCAATGCAGGGGCATATGATACAATAGTGACACTTGTGGGCTGCCCATATCACAGCTCACTGTGTGGTTCTGTGTGCGTACCACACGTGTTGTTCCAATGCATACTACATATGCCTCCATTGTAGATCACCTCCACCGTTGTATGCACAGCTGACCACACATGTCACAATGACAAGTACTGTGGTTTCAAGTCTGTGTATCATTACGTTTGCATATATTGCACATGGGTGGCGTGTGTGAATGCATGGTGGTGCGACCTGCATATTGTGACTGGAACAAACATCAGGTGTGCAAGTGTTAACTGGCCACATGGCAGATAGATCTACACTGTAACATGCCTGATACTGATGACAGTCTCACCTGCAATGGACCCATGTCTGTGTGGCAAGCCAGAGGTACCTGTATAGGGGTGACACACCAGTATGAACATTATCCATGACTGTATGACAGCCACAGGTTGCACTGCGCATGTGCACACATTCACCTGTGTAATAGCATATAGTATGCACATGTGTGCATGCACAACATAGCATACTGTAGTATGCAGCATGTGTGTCCACATACCTGGCATATGTTGTTACTTTACATTATGTACAGTGACACATGCAACTACATGGGATATAATAGCCATATGTGCATTACTGACTTACCAGGCAACTCCAGGCTCATTGGTTGGGAGGCACCCATCTCCACGATGACAGCTAGTGTTTCTGGATGCTGTTCCCTGGGGTCCCCAGACTGGCCAGTAGCTCCTCGGTGTGTGTGAGTGGGGGCTGGGTTGGTGGCCCACCACCTGTTCCACCTTGTTCCCTGGTGATTGCAGTGGCATGCTGTTTTGCATGTCGTATCAGGTCCGTGCAGTGTCTGCACACCTGCTGGTAGGTGCGGTTATGGCCACCCACATCGTTCACCCTCCTGCGTAGATCCTGCCACAGGTCATCCCGCTGCTGAGCATGCTGTGGCACATGGCTGAACAACAAGTCATAGTTATCATGGAGCTGTGGGATGAGGACATCATCCTCCTTGCGGGTGTATGCTGGGAGGCGTGTACGGGGCATTATCTGTAAAACATAATGATGGTGACAGGTCACAGTTTCAGAGATGTACAGAGATACTGCTGCACATACATTTCTATGACATCTACTGCATCTGCACAGTTATCTTTGCAAAGCACCATGACACTGACGTGTTTGTGTCACACATGTCACACCCATTATGCATTGGATATCATCACCATATATGTGTGTCACCTCATTACAGTGTTCATACTCCATGTAAATGCTGTCTTGCTGTGGGCATGTCTATTTGCCTGCACTTGTGTTCTTACCTATCTGCACATGCCTCGATGTGTCCACGGTACTACTGTTGACCTGGATGCTGTGTATATGTCACATATCAACACATACACAGCCGGAATGGACTTGAGCAGTGACAATGCACACATACACATGGACACCTGTATATGCATGTGTTTTGCCATATACATCTACACAGCACTACACAACTGTTCAACATCTTGACACGGATCGCCTGTATTACACATGTGATAGACATGGGACAATGGATAGTCAGTCGACATTCGCAGGGATGGTCATTAACCATAGCATGTGCGGGCATGGTTTCCATGCTGTTACAGATGGCCATTGTGCCACCACAAGCTGCATCTGTGCCACATTACTGATCCAGTCAGTTGATAGTACATCTACCATGCGGCCATCACACCATGTATGACTGGGATGACATCTGCAGCTTTGATGGACAGGGTTGCATGGTATGGCGGGAGTATGTCACATATATGGCACAGGGATCTGTCCAGCCTGTAGCGATCCTAGTATTAGGACGGTGGCTGACATATGTCATATAGATCAGGATATGGACATGCAGCATGTTCATCATCATGGTGTAGCAAATGTCCTTCTGCAAGGTAGACGGCATGCTGCATAGTGGAGGTGTGGATTGTGAAGGCTGTTATCGCACATCCATGCATAGCCATTACCCCTTACAGGTGGTATGTGATCCAATATTGGTCACCACAGTGCTGTATATGCCTGGCCAGTGATCTCCGTGCTCATGGATGGCACCCTGACATGACATGGGTACCTCAGATGACTACCTAAGGGGCCTGGAGATGTCACCATGTCGGGGGTGCACTGCACAGCTCCATCCCTTACACAGTGTCCATAATGTTGACCACAGCCTAGGTAGCAGTTTATGGGTACAGGGATGTTCACCTAGCAGTGACACTGCTGGCATCATCCATCAGACTGTGCACATATGTCACACACCTCACACACACAGCCCATTTTGTATGTTGTTCACAACACTGACACAGCTAAACTGATAGGTCATGGCCATTCACAGCCTTACATACACAGATGCCTAATATTTGTCTGAGTGGTATGGGCTACAATGAGGGTGGGGTGCAACACATTAACCCTGTTCTACTGTATCTGGCACAGATGTGCTGTGCACATGTCACTCTTGCACCTTTTGTAGTTGTGGGTCTGTCAACAGGCCACTGGTGGAACACACCTGTGACATGCAAAGGTATTTGTAATCAAATATCCATGCTATCTTGTACATCTGTACTGCTAACATCTACAGTGCTAATGGTTCATGGACATGCACACCATACTCCACAGGGTTATAGTGCGGTGCCACCCTAAATGACTGCCATCATCACTTGTGGGTTGATATTATCCAACACCCTGTCTGTATTGTATGGTCATGCTAGGCACTTGTTCAGAACATGTGAGCATGTCATGAGCTAATGATTACTATAGCGCCCATTCCACACCATTTCCCACAGGTACACTGGCTGTCCTACACTTCCCAGCTTGCTTAAGGTACGACAGCTGATGTACACACGTAACGCACATATCCTGTGGGACATGTTTGTATATGCAGGCATGTCCAACTGTCACGTACCAGTGCTACTGCCTGTCTATATGAGGGATATGTCATACATGTGGCAATAGAGCAATTGTCTCATGTACACATTCCATGCTCACTTCCCAACATACGGCACTACAGCCTGTGGGGGATGCACGTCTGCAGCCGTGCTGGGCCCATAGCTCTCAGGTGTACCTCATTATGGGGAACGTACCTCATTTGGGGTTCTAAAAGGTGCATGTTCCTCAAGGTTCCACATTGGAAGGGTCTGTCACACATTCATTGTTGTACATAGTTTACCTGCTAGCCATAGCTAGATAGATGAGAATCATATTAATTCATTGGAATATCTGTTTTATACGTAAGACCAGCTTATTTTAGCCATCATATGCCCTTCCTAGTTGATGCTATTAGTAAGCCAGTTGTAAGTGTTTCACGTTTTGCCCATTTGTCACACTGTATGAGGGCTAATGTTCCTCATTTTGGGGACAGGAGGCTGACAGCTATGGCTGGGGGTAATGCTGTCACCAACCCTGACTGCAACTGACAGTCATTTGGGGATGTGTAACATTCGCAACACACCCCACCCATTACATAGTCTCACATGATCTACACCACTGGCCACACCTATGAGGACAACCTGTGCAGTATGTCTCCATACTCACTGTAGGCACCAGAGGTAGCCCCCATCATGGAAGACATCACCAGCTTATAGCCCACAGACTCATGTGTGCCCACCACATACAGCCAATAGTGTGTTATAACATTCACAACACACCAGTCATAGCTGACTC
This sequence comes from Protopterus annectens, assembly GCF_019279795.1. NCBI lineage: Eukaryota > Metazoa > Chordata > Ceratodontiformes > Protopteridae > Protopterus > Protopterus annectens. The sequence goes on from NC_056741.1 coordinate 196,612,097, forward strand.
TGTAGGGTGTCACACTGCAGTTCCACACAGCAGGCTACACAAGGCGTTAGTCACTTACATCTTGCTGTCGGGTAACTGCTTCTGCAACATAACCTATGCACCCATGCCACACCTCACCAGGTATGATATGTCTGTCATTCGCCATGTTAGTGTGACTGCCCTGTGATGCCACTTCACAGACTACGTGTGCAGGGACATGCAATACCTCATCAGTCTTATAGCACTGAGGGTGTGGGCCTAGCCCTGGGGAGCATTTTTCATTCATCTGGACACAATACCACTGTACAGTGACCGACTGTGTCACTGCAACAGTTGCCTATGCTCCTATTGTCATTCCACAGGCATGTGGTATCTGTCCACTATGACTGTCCTGGTCAAACACAATGCTGTGGCACAGATGACTTGCACCTGTCAGCCCTGGGAGTACCGCTCACATGCTAGGCTCTTGCTGCTTCTATACTGCCTGTCCTGCACAGTTTCCAATAACTGTCACCGGCAGGGCGGTAACTGCCATGCGCGACATGGGTCATGTGACACATTGCTTGCATCTTCCCCTGTGACGCACGCAGGCAAGGCACACCTTATAATGCACCACTCCAACATCTCTGCAGTGACTGGGACCTGCCTGTAGGCTCTGCAGAGCACACCTGCAATGACAGGTTATAGAAGGACCATACCTTCCAGGCACATACCTGGACCGGCACACCAACAGCTGAGGGGTTCCCATATCCCACTATGTTTTGCACACATCCTGGCAAGTTGCTTAGCACAATGCATCGGAGGAGCTCCACGTGCAACTAACTGTGTCCGGGACCACTATACACATTGTAACAAGCGACAGAGTCAACATCATACCCCACAGGTAACATACCTTCTATGGTGGTATAGTGGACAGTGGGCCTCAGCTACTACTGATGTGTGACTACATTACCCCACACTTCACTGGGATAGCCACTCATGTACTGACACATCCATGAGAATGGATCCATGGAATTTACTACCTCGGGATATAACACTAATCACATCCCTACCCCTCTTCAAACAACAAATCAAACTGTACTTCCAAAATCACTGGCTTTGCTCATGTAATACTCCTGACTAACTTCTCTCCCCCCTCTCCTGACCTTTTACCTTACCTTGTGCTTTATATCTGACGAAAAAGCAGAAACCAAAACACAAACCAGCGAAAAAGGCTTCAGACCACGAAGAACACCAAGACCCAATGATACCTTAACGCAGATTTATTAAATACACAAAATTACAGCAGCGTTTTCGCTACACACAGAGCTCTGAAGAAGCTACCTTGTGTGTGTAGCGAAAACGCTGTAATTTTGTGCTTTATATCTAGCATATACCTTTCCTCTCCCTTTAAGTCACTCTATGTTCTGACCTATTTTTCTTACCTCTCCCATACCCTCTTGTTAGTCTTTCTTTTGCTCTCATCTCTTGACTTCTATCTCCTCCCTATCTTCTCACATTACTATTTTCCTCCTTCTTCTCCTTCCACTCTTTATTTTAAATTCGTATTGTAGTAGGAGCCTTATGGCATAGCCTGTATGTAATTATTAGTAGCCCTTAAAACTGTCCTATCTCTAGTCAGGACTTTTAATCATGGTGTGCCTTACTTTTTGTGAATAGTTTATTAATTGCAATTTGTATTCGTTTTTTTTTTTTACTATTGTTGTCTTACTTGTATTCTTTTTGTTTATTAAAAGTATGTCTCACTGTTATGTTCTATGTGGAGCTTTTCTCCCCGGGCCTCTACTGAAAATGGAAATATATCCAGCTAGACTAGCCCGGTCAACAAATGTAAAATAAATAATAAAATGAGTCATACCCTCCACTCTGCTGGATCAACACATACACACCACCTCCAAGACCTACATTACCCTTGGCATGAACACTACCACCATGTGACTGGTGTTACACACCTGGGGTTATCCCCTCATTGGTGGATTCCGAACATATGCTAATCTACCGTGTTAGCCACATCCCGGAAACACACCCATCACAGCATACACAGTACATGTGTACTACTACACCTACTACAGACGTCTGCTGACAGTGGTTGTTAACATCATGACACCCGTGCAGATGGACAATGCACATACAAATGCTGACACATACCCCAGTGCACTTAATTAGCATGTACACAACTGCATGGATCATGCTATTCCACACAGAGCCATGATGGTACACACCAGATAACAGACGCCACTCTGGTGGTCATGTTCCACGGACATATGATGTACAACAACAGGTGTAGGCTGTTGAACAGTGGTGTACATTCTCATGTGTGGGGTGGCTCACTGGTCAGCCATGGTGGGGCCACAGGGTCCCTCATCACATACTCCAAGACTAGCTACGTAAACATGACTGCCACACATTCCGGGGTGTACCACCAGGCATTATGGTGGTATGTCAGTATTCGATGGCAACACCCACATCTGCTGTCACATACAACAGTCACTCAGGAACATTGCAGACCCAGGTATTGTTGGCAACATGCTGGAGGATGGATCCAATGCTGACAGTACACCCTCTCACTCACTACAGGGCCACAATCCATACATGAACATTGTGGTGTCCCTGGGGTCACACCTACACAGTACTGACCTACACTCTATGTGTCCTGGGACAGTAGCCCCATGTCAACTTCCAATGTCCCAGGCTGTGATGTCCACCAACCTCCAAATTACATGCCTCACCACTAGGCCACCATATTCAGTAATAGCCTTGTCTCAGAGATTGTAGACCCTGAATGGCACACAGCAGCATTTATCACACTACACACAGGTGGCACCACATTGCATGAGTGGGACTATATTCCTACACACCTGACTGGACTGTTCTGCGTGGCTATGGGGCACATCATCAAGGATGTCATTTTCAGAGACATTGTTGGTCTCCTGTCCTCTGCTGCCACCCGGGTTGGGCTTGTTAAGGCCAGAGCATGGCCCCTACACATGGTGGACTCCTTTCATACAGTTACCAGGGCAGTTGCTAATGGTACAGGAGTCCACACATCCTACATTGTCCTCTCATTGCCTTTCAGCACCATTCCCCATTCTGGTATTGACAACATACACATCCACCTGCACATCGTGCCCTGTGTCTCAGGATGTTATGATATGTGGCTCATGGACAGGACACACAGTGAGGCCAGCATACCATAGTACCTACTACATGTCAGGTACTTTGACATACCACGGTCCTCAGTCATAGGGCCCCTCATGTTAAGTTTATGCTTCCCTGCGGAACAGGCTGGCACAGGGGACTTTCCCTGCCTAGCTTTAGAACCCCTACATACCAAGCACCATGATTGTTCCACCAGCTGATACTGACTCCAACCATACGGATGTCGCTGTGACAGATACATAATATGACTATCATGGCATCAAGCTGCATGACACAATGTGCATGCCCATCACCTTTGCATTATACCATTCACCCACTGACTATCACATGGATGGTGGTCCCCTACATACATATCACATTGTACATGTTTGCAGTACACACATATGTCACACCCACTCCTGTGGTTACCGTATTGCCACTGTGGTGTGGATATCCTCCTACGTGGCCACACCTATCTATACTGGGTGTGTAACTGGTACATAGGCACCCATTGTACCTCTGCACTCAAGACATCTACACACATTCAAGGGTACACCACCCCATTTAGGGTGTACCTTACACAACAGCTACAACTTTACATGCCACAACATTAACACGCCATGACGTTTACTGAGCTCCGACAGTTTCAATATGCGGCTGCACTACGGACACCACATCTGTACACATTTGCATATTACATACTCAGGGGTGACCTCTGCTGATCAGACAGGGCCCATGTCCACAACATTATTGATGGATATACTCCTCATACGCAACATAAGCAGAGGCCACTGTGAGCAACATGCTCATGGATATGTGCACACATGCCACAATGAGTGGGATGTGCTTCTGGGTTACATTCCCAAACCGGACACTCACCATGCTGTGGAACATAAGTCCTCTGTACATCACGCAGGGACACTCAGTAGCACTGTTAATGTGTTAACCCAGGTCACATTCGCACAGGGAAATTGCAACTCCAAATGTGTTGTATATATTGCTAATTGTATGGCCTGTCCATATTATTATATTGGAAAAACTGAGAGATGTTTCAAGAATAGGATTTACAACCATTTGTACAATATTATTAAAAAAGATAAGAATAATGCCCTTTATAGGCACATTGAAATGAAAGGAAACAAACACACATTTAAATTTGCCATTCTCGAACAGGTTAAAATTGGACCAAGAGGGGGCAATATTAAAGCCTTTTTAGGGTATAGGGAGACTAGATGGCAGTTATTCACAGATGCTTTAAATCTCCCTGGACTTAATGATTACATCACTGTTAAGCCCATATTACAGATGCAGATATAGGGAAATTAGTATGGAGCCATTTAGATAGGATGTTGTGCAATTTAACATTTATTTGTATTTTTGCTTAATCCACTGATATATTACTATATATAATAATAAAACTTCTGACTCTGCCACGTAGCAATTGTTAACTTTTTATTTAAAATAAAACAAAAAACAAAAAGGTAAGCGCTTTCGCGTATGCTACCATACGCTTCATCAGACAATTTAATAGTGTTAGTATCAGTGAATTTATAGGAAGGCTTAGCCTATTAACAGTTAAGTTAAATTAATCAATTAAATACAGTAGTAACACATTTAAAGGCATAGAAGACCAAACTAAAACATTGAATGTTTAACAGGGAGGCTGCATTTATAAACATGAATAACTTGAATGCTGAAAGACAGTCAACATAAAACATCGTGTATGTTTTAAAATTTATATAAAAAGTTAAAAACACTTGAGAATATGGTAATATGTATTTTACAATATTGTAATATTGCTCAAAGCTCGACTCAGTAAACGTTGCAGCATAATAAATAAATAAATAAAATGTAAACTCTAAATACGGACATGTCAAAGGTTCTTCAAAAACCATAATAACATTTCTTGGCTGAAGACATATTGGAATTTAGCCATGCCTGATATCTATATGTCTATATAGTAAAAATTCCAGTGTTTAAAGCTATTAAAAGAGCTTGCTGCAACTATAATTTTCTTTTCTATTATTTTAGTATCGCTAAAAGATTATGTAGCGCAGGAGCTTAAACAAATTGCTAAAATGTTTCAAAACTAAAATAAAATATTCAGTTATTCAACATATGTATATATATAAAGCTATTTATTGTAAAAATTCTAAAAACATATATAATTTAAGATATGTTACAAATATGTTAATAAAAATATATGGAATATATATATTAGTATAAGTAATAAATATAGATATAGATATGAATATAAATAATGTGTGAATAATAAATATGTTTAAATTTATATAATACGAATATGAGTATGAGTATAGAATTCAAAGTTAATATTCATTATGAATATCTTTAAAAACACATTTTTATATATGAAGTAATAGAATCCAAGCAAAAGCTGAATAGCTGTAATTGTGTCAATATAAAAACAGGTTAAAAAAATTTTTACTTTGTTGTAAACAAAGTCCAAGTAAAAAATGCATGATAAATCATTTAATGTGAATACTGAAAAGAAGCTATTAAAAGAAAATGTCATCTCGGGATAAATTCATCTTCGATTATTTAGGAAGGATCTAATACTGATATAATTGTTCAGACCTGGCAGATAGTGGCCTCTTAGTCTAAGTATCCATTTAAGTTCATTAAGTTCTAAATGATTTGGATAGTCACCACCTCGTTCTGTTACTTCTACCACTTGCAGTACTCTGAACACAAAGGAGTGCAGTGGATTCAAAATCACATGTTTAGCCAGAGCATTCAGCTCATTTCTCTTCCTTATATCATATTGATGATTATAAATCCGGTTCTTAAGTTTCCTTTTTGTAAGGCCTATATAAAATGCATTGCAGTGTTCACATGTAGCTAGGTAAACTAAACCTGAGGTATTACAATTTGCTCTAAACCTGGGTGTGAAAGTAAAATTGAGTTCTGGATGCATAAAAACTTGGTTTTTGGTGATAAATTTACAATAATTGCAGCTATGACAAGGATAAGTTCCAAACAATACATTACTATTTGGATAGGTGTTCAATAATCTTGGTTTTATGTCACATAGCAAAGACTTTAGGTTCTGGTTACTCCTATAAACTATGTGTGGAGATTGACCAACTATAACTTTGGTAGGTTCATCCAATGTTAAAGTTCTCCAATTATTAACTAGAATTCTTTTTATGCTCATAAAATCATTAGTATATGTGGTGATAAAAGAAACTCTTTCAGTATAGTTGGGTTTATAATTATTATTGTTGAAATTAGAGGGCCGGTAATCTGTTCTAACTTGTTTTTTACTTGATATATTACTATGTTTTGTGTATTAATTAGCACACTAGGAGTAAACTAGCAACCCTAGTCATTGTTTTTATAAGATCAATTTCAGTTTTTATTAGATTAATGTATACATATTAACTAGGACATTCACATTGCTATGTGTATAGTTTTATTTATTAGTTTTATTAATTCATGGTAAAAAATAGTGTGTTAGGACTTTTAATAAGGTTTGCAAACCTTATATGCATTGTATGAATGAATTTTAGTACTCAATAGTTTTATTACTTAATTGGTAATAAAAGATGTTTTATAAATACTGTTTTGGCACCAAAATGGCTTATAAATAGTGCAATTAACTGTTATTTGATATTCTGATGAAGTCCACATCCTTGTGGATGGAAGTGCTTAATCTTGTGTTGGTGAATTAAAGAATTTAGTAAAAGGCTGCTGCTTTGAAGGGTGCATTTTTTCAGTGAATCCTTTACAGTCTGGGCGTGTTATTCATTTTATTTTGAACTTACTTGGTTGTTTGCATGCTCAGTGTGTGAAATAATTTACAAATGCATTAGAGCATATACAAGAAAATAATTTCCCTTCTGCCCATGGAAAATCTCCAATCTTAAAAAGATGAAGATAAGGGAGGCAGCCTGGGAAAAGTGTAAGCAGGACCCTAACAAACAACAAGCACATCAGACATATCTGGAAAAGTGGAAATTAATCAGAGTAGTTGCTAACTCTGTCAATGCCTCTTATATCAGAAGGAAGCAGGAATGCATTGTTTGCTCTCCAAGACATTTCTGGAAAACCATTAAGCAACTAACAGGACAAATAATCTCAACTTATAAACTGCAGCTCATTTGCAATAATGCTACAGGTGACAAGTTTACACAAAACTACAGAAACTTCTTCCTAAATACTATCCACAGTTTAGTAAAGGCACTCCCTACTCAACAAATAATAGCACAAACAATCTTTCTGAACAATATGTCTTTACTGGCTACTACTCAACCTTTTATTTCAAAGGAATAATAGTTAAAGAAACAAAGGAGCAACTTTCAAACCTAGAATCATCAATTTCATGCACTACTTTGTATGACTGCTCCATCTGTAACTAGGACTATGATTCATACATGTAAGCCTTCCCTCACTAACACTATAGTTTCCACACTGTTTAAACATACTCTACTACAAATGTATCATCCAAAAAAAAAAATACAAAGGTTACAGATCAATATCAGTCCTATGCCCAAGAACAAAGATCACTGAAAAAGTCTTATACAAACAACATTTCTGGAATATAAACAAACATGGTCTCTTGTGTGATTAAAAGCATTGGTTCTGTAAGCAGTTGCTATAATAAGAGCACCACACAATGCCACAAGCAAAATGTACAGTAATACAAATGATGGTCTTCTCACTACTTGGGTTTTATTGATACGATGGAGGAATTTGAAACAGTCAATCATTCCCTCCTACACAGAAGGATTGCAATCTTAACTTTAGGTCCAGCACCATACAGTTGTTAAACACTCTCTAGAAGTAGGACGTGCACAAATAATACTCTGTCAGCTATAGATGCACTTAACATTGGGGTCACCCAGGGTTCTCTCTTAGAGACACTACTCTTCATTATTTACTAATGACTTAAGATAGGATCTGTCACATCTTAACCTGATAATGTACACAGGTGATAATGTACACAGATGATATCTTATTTTTAACATCAAAGAAAACTAATATAGATCTATACCAAATCTACCCAACCAAACTACTATAAACTCTGCACCTGGATATTAAACAGCAGTCTAATAAATGCCACCCCAAAAAATCAGGCTTAAAGTTATTTACCACATCACAAAAGGTTAAAAACGTAACCCTGTCACAATAACAAATAGCTCAAACATCCCAGTTCTAGTGGTATAACAACAAAGGTGTTTTAGTAATCATTTGGAGCCCTCCATGTCATTCACGTTCACTTATTTATTTATTGGTCTAGATTCAAGAATGTCTACATTTGGTGTAGCTGTCATGTGTGTGTTGCTGCACAGTGCTCACAAGATAGCTCTCTATTTTATACTCATAAAATGATAATTGAGTATGCAAATGAAAGTCTAACTTGCCAAATGATGCTCGTGTTAACAAATCCAAGATGGATTAGCTCTTCAGGAAGTTATAAAGCAATTGTGTAGACTCAGGGCAGCCCTTTGCCTTAAACTTCAAAACCTTTTGGAATACAGGCAAAATTACACACAGATAAAACATGTTAGTATTTGTTGCTGCTCTCTTTCATGTGTATGTGCAAGAAGCTCAAATTCCAGCTGCTCCAGATGACTCCATTTGACTTACCTTGGACTGCATGGCATAAAGATTGTACAGTGATACAGGGAAACACAACAGGAAATATACAATCTCTGTTACCCCCATCTCAGAACCAGATGGAGGCATGAAGAACCCATCCCAGTGGAAACAAAGGCATTTGTAACATTACATATTCTAGCTACTGTTACTTTCCTAAGACCCATGGGGTCTATGCATCGGTTTATAAAAGCAGCACTACAACATGCAAAGGATCATATCAGTTTTCCATGCTCCCCAGAGGAGAAGCAACAACCATTCAGGACTGTTATGCAATAGCACACTTAACAGATGTTTTGGGGGCCATAGATTGCACATGCATAGAAATGAAAACCCAACCCGGTGAACAGGGAAAATGTAGATTAACAGGAAGAGATAAAACTCTATAAACAGTCAGCTTGTCTGTAGTTACCAAGGGATCATAAGCAATGTCTGTGTAGGCAACACAGGCAGTTTTCATAACTCATGCATATGGCACACATATCAGCTGTACACAAGGTTGTCTGGGGGTGACTTTTCACAAGGACATCTAGTGGGGAATGCATGTTATGCACTAGAGTCTTAGCTCATGACACTCATAAGAAGCCCACATAACCCCACTAAGCAAGGATACAGTGATGTCCATGCTCAGACTGGAAATATCACAGAATGTGTATTTAGCATGCTGAAACCAAGGTTCTGGTTTCAAGACACATGAGAAGGTACCCTGCAGTACAGCACAGACACCTCTGCCCAAATACTTACAGACTGTACCTTGTTGCATAATATAATTTTCAGGAAACTACTTCAGCAAGGACAGCAAAGGACAGAACCACAGTTTCAAGGACCACAAGCATGGCCAGCAGCTGCAGCAGATACAGATGAAGAGTCTGGCGGAGAACCACCAGCTGAAGATGGTGCTGGCAGATGTATGCATGCACAATATGTTCTGGCTGTGGCTAAGAGGCAAAGATTAGCTCACACACGTACTACCTAGGTCAAAGCCTAAGATCTCAAGCACATACAAATATGAAAACTGAGGGCCTGTCAAACTCCACAACCTTTATTTAACCATGTAATAGCCATTGACTGAAAGCAGCAGACAGAGATAGCCACCAAGGACACAACTTATACCAGCAGTAATGACCATGTAAGCGTGCAACATGTAATAAGATATATTTAATAAATTTAAGTTATATAACTGATCACATTCACATGAAAATGCCCCTAAGCAAAACAAGTTTCAGGTGTACAGTAATGTCAGGAATAACTTATATTACTGTACATCATGCCTGCCAGTTGACCACTGTGTATAAATCAGTGAACAGATCAATGATACCATTATTTATACAGGCATAACCATAACCAAGAATGAAATGCCTACTGCATTGACTGCACTACTTACAATAGTAACTGAAATAAGCAACCATTCAGAACAATAAATCACAACATTTCTTCTGCAAGAAGAAATTCATAAATACAAGATTATAAGTAAGAATTAGCTATACATTCTGTGGATCAGAAATATATGTGACCTTAAGTAACAGAGAAATGTATAAAGGGCAGCACACACACATCATCATTTGCACATGGGGTGGTGCAAGGCTGATACCAAAGAAGTGAGTGTGTATGAGTAAAAAACACATGTTTTTATTAAAGTATAACAGTTGTTAGGTCCAGTGAGAAGAGATGTAGAGCATCCAACAGTACTGTTTAGATAGTTTGTATGTTGGTGAAGTGGTATGGGCATTATTTTTTTAATGTGTGTTTGTGTGTGGTGTGTGTGTGTGTGTGTGTGTGTGTGTGTGTGTGTGTGTGTGTGTGTGTGTGTGTGTGTGTGTTTGTGTCTTCATGAACACAGTCTAGCACTTTGTCCTGGCATCTTAAATAGGTGTGAGCTGTGCAGATTAGAGTAGTCAGTTCAGCGTTGATATGCCCTGGTTAGAAGTCAGGGTGTTACCTGAATGTGAGCAATGTCTGCTGTATTAGCTCCAATCACAACCACATCCAGGACCATGACCCTGTAGCCTTCCATGTCTGGGTATGGACCCTGCAATCACAGATGGCATAGTGGAAGTAGCTCCACTATAGGAGGGAGATCTGATATGGCCAGGTCAGCTAATGATAGGCAATATAGTGGCTGTACTGCCACATGGATGCTGACCATCCCCTATCAGACATTTCATCACAGGCACTGTTCTATCCATTGTGTCATTTATCCTGTCCTAAGACTCATCCACATGTTTCAAACAGTCACATATCTCAGAAACGCATGGCATTTAGTACTCACACTATCTAGTCCAAGGCCTGGTGGCACATGCCTATGCATCCAGCATGGCACTATACATATGTATGGTAGGAGCTAATAGCACACCAGCATCTGGAGGAGTGTGGACAGCAGGCATCCTTTGAGCATCTGTAGCAACCCTCCTATATGGCACCTCACCCTCACGATGGCTATGGGCAGAATCAACAACCTCTATACTACCCTGATCAACTGAGTCACCCTAAACCTGTCCTATATCTGACGGCTCAGTGGCATTGGTATGCGTAGGCATACTGGCTGTGAATGAAATATGGACAGGGGATGTGGGAGCCACAACCTCAGTGTCAGAGTGAATATCTATACCCCAAAACTGTGCTCTTTTTCACCACCATCATCATCAGAGGCTACCAATACTTTGACATCAGGTAGTATGAGTACTTCCCTGTCACTGTCAGGTTCACCTATGATAAAAAAGAATAAACACAAGAAATAAATAAAAAAAAATGATCAAACATTTGTTCTACAAAAGGTATGTTAATAACACGTTATAGCAATACAGATATTGCTTTCACTTAGATCTAAATCTACCTTAACAACAGTGATAATAAAAAAGGTGTGCTTACCAAATGCACATGCTCTTACAGACTGCAAGACAGATGTATATACACGTAAGAAAGGAGATGAAATAAGGCTAACAAAGATCACAATGCAAATGACACAAAAAACAGAGAACAATCCACTGTACCTCTGCAGATAAATAAACTATGTTTTTAACCAGCATTTCTCACTGTCTCTAAATATACAAGATGTAAACTATATGGATATAAAGATATCTAGGATGTCAGTTAATGAATCCTGGAGGTTGTTCTTGATATTCTTGGCCTGTTGTTGACATCTGCACCAACATCAATGATTTTAATGAACCCTTGGCTGAGCTATCTGGATCTCTGAAAGTGGACAGTAACTCCTTCAGCTAGTAGTAGTTCAATAGCAGGGCCTCACAAATACTGTGTTCTAGGCAACTGCAACCAGCCATACAATATGCAGATGTAATCATATCACTTTCCCTGTGTCTTATTTGTGAGTGCCTTCCCCATGCCCTCTAAAAAATTGATGATTATCACCACCTGTTGCCAGATCCTGTCTCAGGTTGACTTTTCAACTCTGGCTCTATGTCTAGTAGAAAAGTGCCATGGCACTGGAATGCCTGAATAATTACCTTAATCTCTGCATCACTGTATGGCTACTTGCATGTTACAGATTTTTTGGGTGCCATAGCAGTGTATGACATGAAACAAAAAAATCAACACAAACAAAACATTATAGCACAAACATGATTGTTGTAAACTCAAATATGTATAAATGTATGCATCCATCACAGACAACAGTTTAAAAGGTAATTTTCCCTATGAGTAGACACAAGTTAAGACAGACTCCCAAAAAGCATAAAATTAACAATTTGTTTAGAGTTCTATAATGAGGTTAACAGCTGTCTAATTGTGAAATACATTGCAGCATTACTGATAATAATTCACAAAGTACAATTACAAACAGAGGGCACTTTTTCAGTGGGATCTTCACTGGTATGGAGGGCAGGCAGGTAGATATCCCAAGCCTAACACCATTTTTGGGCTACACATGTAAAACCCCTGACCTTGCTAAGAATTAATACTACTCACTTCTGCATTAATTGATCATATTTCCAGAAAAAAACATATCTACACTATAGTGTCCTGTATTATTTTTTACAAAAATGTGTAATGCGGAGAAATAACTGCATACATGGGCTATGCCAGCAATAAATTAGAGAAAAGGAATGGAGACAGATGAACCATGTATTGGTCATTGCAATATATAATTAATGATAAACTAAAAATTATTTTGTAAAAAAACAGTAATATACATTTGCAAGAAATCATTTTAAAAAGTAAAGTCACTTCAAAGTAAATTGCAGTATCAAGCTCTCTCTATCCAATCTCCCCTGCTATAATACAAGTTTCTCAGCTGCACAGTTACCTTTATATAGTGTATATTCAGCCCTTTCAACATTGTGAATATGCAAATGAGGTATTATCTCATTACTATTCCCAAATACCTCACTCTGCCCTAAGTGCAGGGAAGGTAAACATGATAGAAACGATCTGTAATATTACATATACACACCTTAGCATTGCAAGGGCAAGCACTGAGAAGTGTTTCCTGCTAATGACTTGAAGTCAGAATGATTAGTCTGACTACAGCAACAATTAGTATTTCACATTTTTTTCTCTTTGGTATGGGAGTGTCAGGGAGAACAGACTTACCAAACAATGTGGGAGTACATTGAATGACTTAGGAACGCAACATTCCTAGCATCTATATGAATTTTATAAGACCATACTTTTCTTCCTCTCAGTAAAAATTGTTCTGCAATTTTAATGAAGTATATTACTCACTGAAAGAGATAAAGAGAAATAGACATAAGATTGCATTCCTGACAGAAAAGCACAGTGAAGAGAAGGATCCTCACAAAGAAAAATGATGAAAAGAGCTGCAGTGCTGCAAATATTTGTTTAATATTGTGTGAGGAAATATTAGCTTACTGTTGTCAATATCCCCTTCATCTACACATGTACTGGCAAATGACAGCTTTCTGAACTTGTTTCTGTTGCACCTATAATGTAAATTGCTACAATGGCACATATATATGTAATTGACATTTTCTGATTCCTATCATATTCCTATGTCTGTGGCAAGTAGGGCTAATAATCTCAAGTGTGTATTGTTAGTGCCCTTGTTTGAGGGTTCATATCCAGAAAGGTTGCCGTCTGTATGAACTTACTGATATTTTAAGAGCACATATTCACTTTGCAAGGGATAAAAGTTAAGGAAACAGCCCAATAGTACATTTTAACTACTTATTTCAGAATGCTTCCTTTTAAAAAATATTTATCCTTTGTACATTTGTTTCAGAATGTTTTATTTTTTAAAAAAAACTTCATCCTCTGTGTACTGTTTGGCATAGCATACTCTGGACTGGCAATTGTGCCTAGCAGTAAACAAGAGTTCAGTCTAAAAGGTAAAAACTGACAAATTAATTTGGAATACCATCAGTAGCACAGTTTAGACTGATGCAGATGTGCTTTCATCAGCACTCTACATACGACTTAGTGAAGAAATTAAACCTATCACCTAAATATCAATGTGTTAACACAAGGTGAAACTGCAGAGAACTTAAAGAAAGAGAACATGTGCTGCAGGGTTCAAATCTAGCTTTCACATATTTTTTTCAAACTGGATATAGAATACATACTGACACACAATATGAAATAAATAAGCTAAAGTGTGTAAAATATTAAACATCTTACCCGTAGTCCATGTGAATTGGTATTGCAAATTTGGTGTTTCTGTACAGTCATCTCTTCTCATTATTAATAAAAATAGATGGTATGCATGTTGTAACAAACATCATTTTATAAAGTATGATAACACAAAAGCATTAATGTGAGTAATGTGGACATATGTGTCATATATGCCAGAGAAAATATCCACATCTCACAGTTTTTCATCATGACTGTGATGACATGTGAAGATTGGGTGAAGATAGATGAAGGCTACCAGCCTAGGCAGATAGAATTTTGCAGATAATTCTATCATTTGTAAATATGAATGTAACTACAGACTTGGTGCCTTCAATGTAAAAAATAGTGTTACATGTGGAACTGCAAAGAAATGTAACAACAGTACACTCTACTGGCCAAGTGAAGCAAGTTGTGACCCTTTGATGTAGACAGTGGTGCCGAAGAGTCTAGATGAAGGAATTCTTGCTATTGTTTTAAGGCCAGATTTAATGGCCAGAATTTGCATGCATAAATATCCTTAATGGCTTTGCTTCCTGATCTGGTGTGAGCTTACTAAAGAATGCAAATGTAGTTTCTGCTAGCCTGGGAACCCAGGGAAGTGTGAGGAATGATGTAATGGGAACCCAGGAAAGTGTGAAGACTGATGCAATGTGAATCTGGAGTGGATCTCAATTTAAACAGAGAGAATCAGAGAGCATTAAGCATTTTTGTCTTGACCATCCACCTCAGCACTGCCTTTGCTCTATATGTAAGTTTATCAGTTTATCTTAGACTTGTGTTTTCTCTTAGAAATAGCTAAAAACTAGAAAGATTAGATTAAGTGTTTTTCTGTGATGTCAGAACTGTACTACTGAATTATTTTAGGTATTTCTCTGTGATCTCTGAACTCTTCACTAGCACTGTGTAGCAAAAAGTATTGTCTTGTGTTTTTAGTATTTATTATTAAATATTTTTAAACCCTTTCAACTGTGGCTGTTTTGTGTAGAGATAAGTTAAGCTCTAGAGTACATTGCAGGTGTATAGCGGAACCGTACCAAGCCACTCTAATAAGCCTTAACTGAT
The DNA here is from genome assembly GCF_019279795.1 of Protopterus annectens. Taxonomy (NCBI): domain Eukaryota; kingdom Metazoa; phylum Chordata; order Ceratodontiformes; family Protopteridae; genus Protopterus; species Protopterus annectens. The sequence continues at coordinate 196,627,481 of NC_056741.1, forward strand.
TAGTCATACTACCAATTGGATAATAATATTGCACAGTAATAATTGGATACCCTTTTAAGGGCCTTTGAGTAGCAGATAATTATTAGCTGGGTGGTGGGAGTAATTTCTACTGTATAGTCTGGGTAAAAGGGAGCACAGCTGGAAAACCTGTGCCAGCCTTTCCCAGGAGTGTCTGTGTGGTTATATAAACTCTTATCTCAATGTGTGTGTGTGTGTGTGTGTGTGTGTGTGTGTGTGTGTGTGTGTGTGTGTGTGTCTGTGTGTGTGTGTGTGTCAGCTACTTGGCAGGGACACGAAGCACTGGTTGGACAGAGAGGGTGCTGGAGGTTTTAGCTTGCCCAGCTAGGCTGAGATCTGGACACTATAGGTATGCCAGTAGGGACTCTTATTGGGGTCTTGGAGAGCAAGGGAGCAACCAGCCCCAGACTGACTGTGATCTCTGTGTACTCTTAAGGGAAATTGTACTTTATTGTGTGTATTTGTTATTCTTTCCTCCTATATGAGACGCCCCTCACTGGTGTTAGTGGTGAGGACTGAGGCTTCTTGATTGCTGGGCTGGTGCACATGCATCACAATGACAATAATACATGTTAGTGTAAACATTTATGCCATGACAAACTGCATATACTGTGCCAAGCATGACCTGCTGTCATTCTCTTTGTGTCTCTTTTGTGGACAATTGCCAATACATGAAATCTTGATGGTTTCTAAAGTAAATGCTACTTATGTTGCAAGCAGATGTGAAAAGAATGAATATGTTATGTTAATTCTATAAGTGTTGTGCTCCTTGCTACATACATCTTTTAATTGTGCTATTTTACAATATAACTTATGTATTTTTTATTTGCGTGCTAGACAGCAGAACACAAACAAGGTTCTTGACTAAAAGAAAAAAGAGAAAAATTTAATTTCAGTAACTTTTTTTTACTGCAAACTAGCCTTGAATTAATCCATAGCCATCAGTACCCTGGACTGAGTGTAGAAATTCCACCTGCTATCTAACTTTCTCTGTGGCACAAGGTATGAGTGCAATGATCTTAAAGTAAGAGCACAGGTGATGTATGATTTGAGTTCTATTTGCAGATATTTTACTGAGGGTGGTCAGAATTAATATTGACACACATTTTGTTATGTGAATGTGTTTCTGGAAAATCAGCTATTGCCCATAGTAACACTAGCATGTGATATGCATGAGCCCAAATTTGAAGCATTCTACATTGTGATAAAAGAAAAGTATTAGCATGCTGAAAAATGTATTAGATATGATGAAGTAATTCAAAATATTTTCCAATTATTAATCCTGATAGGCACACTAATTTAACTGGAAATTATGTCACTATTAGTTGTATCTGCTATGTAAATAACAATGTTATAGCACTTTCTGTCTGTCCCCTTTGCCATTTGTTGGCATTACTTACAGTGCTGATAAGGTGTCAGAACTATTAAAGTTCTGATATGTCAAGGACATGTGAGAAGGAAGAATGTGTCATTGTAATGCTGTATTTGCTCTGGTCATAGCTAGGTATATTCTTTCACTGATTTACTTCAGTTGTCTTTATATGTTTTTATGCATTCATTTATTGATATTGTTTTCAGTTTGCCTTTTGCACTGTTAAAATATGTACAAATATGTTTCACAGCTGAAGAAAAAAGTGAACATTTTAGTTTAAGAAGCCTTCTGAAGTGCAAACTATTCTGGTGTTGATGCAGGGACATCAGCACTCTGAATAGTACTGAGTGAAGACATTACACCAGTTACCTACCTATTTCTGTAGCACAAGGTATAAGTGCAATGACTTTAGGTAGGAGGACAGGTGATGCAGGGTTTGAATTCAATGTACAGATGCTTCTACAAAGGGTGTCAGAAAGGTATCTATCCCAAAATTTCGATGAGTTATGTAAAACTTAATACAAATGAGTATCATATATATTTTATTTGCCAAAATGCATCATTAATGTTTACTGTATAAGCAAATACAGTGTGTGTAAATAGTTGATCATGACAATGATGACATGTAATTTAATATGTATGATGTGCACCATAGTTTTGTTATAGCTATTATGCCCCATCACATATCAAACATTTGTTTAGGACAAAATGTCTTATGAAGTAGGTATGTAACATAAACCACCATCTATTACTCGGGTAATGCAACTCCATGCACCTGATATGTATTTACAACCACAAATACTGCCTTTTAAATAGAAATGCAGTCCCATGCCAACTTAAAGTTATACACACTTACAGGTATCTTTGAAGCAGATCTACATTTATTATTTAAAGAGTATATTTCTAAATTACAAAGTTAAAAAGTAAGGTCTTCTGTGACACTGACAGTAAATAAACAAAGTTAGTCATTTTAACATTTATCCTTCTTTTTCTCATGGGTTCAATTTCCAGGTGGTACTAAATCTTGCTATTAAGTCATGCCATTTTTCTCCAAATACCAAGGGTTATAACAAACACCATACAGCATGCCATTGTTTATTACTGGGGCATGTGTCATTAGTTTCAGCATCAGACATGGCCAGATCTTATTGCCATTTTTCACACCTTTCCTGCTATTTGGGGAGATAAGTGCCACTGTGTCTGGCAACCACTTTTTATGCTTACAATTGTAGAAATGCACACAGCAGGGCTGTGGATCTTTGCACACACACTGTTAGATGTGAAACAGGGTGAAAAGTCCAATGTTTTTGGGATGTGAACCTCTTTCAAAAAAGGACCTACCATTGTATGATATTTTATATGTGCACACAGGACGTTCTCCTAAAGTTTTTGCCAAGTCACCATTACCTAGAATAGTAAAACCCTAACCCCCCACCACCCCAAAAAAAATTCTTGTTTGATTACACTATGATATTTAAATATGGCCCTTGGAAGATGGAAGGCTATTACTGACAACTGGTAGGTCGTGGTTCATTATGACTTTATCTAGCCCATTCTTGGTACGACCCCACAGTTTGTTTACAAAAAACATTTCAATTTAAAAGAAATATCTGAAAGGATTTCATATAGCAATGATTTCTTTTTTTCTAACAGAAGCAATAAAGGAATGCTTAGATGTGGAAGATGTTTGCAGTATAAATATATATACACTGGACCGACTTTACAGTTACTTAGTAATTCTTATAATTTTAGGCTACTTCATATGTGACTGGAATTCCGTGAGGGTGGTATATATAGCTTTTTGTGACTGTTGTCATTATTATTATATAGGTAAAACAGAGAGAGAATTAAAACATTGCATTTATGAATGTATGTGATATTAGAACATTAAATGAAAATAATGCTCTCTTCAAACATACATTGTCCTGTCAAAATCATAAAGTGTTTCTATTCTTTGTGCTAGAAGAGATTTTTCCAAACATTAGGGGTAGACCTTGGGAGTTAAAATTGGAACAGTGTGAATTAAAGTGGCAGCTAAGACTACATGCTAATAAGCTGCCAGGCTTGAATAAAGCAATATCAATTTCCAGTGTACTTAAGATTCAAGCCTCTAAAATATAAAGATGCAAATATGTAAATATCTAACAGAGTAAAGCACCATTTCCAAACACGGCTTCAAAGATGGCATTAAAAATTTTTCACACTTTGAACACAAACAATTTTATTAGTTAAAACAGGTTAGCTCTTTCACAGATAGCATTCTGCTTCTTCAGACTATAGACTAACCGCTAAAGACTACCATATATTTAAAAGCTAAAATCAACCAAGCATAGCAGCATAGCATAATCACATGACATTAGTCAATTAAATAAAACCTTGTAACAAAATAACAACCTACTTAAAAATACTAGAGTATTCACTATAGCTACATGTTCTGGTGGCTGAACAAACATCCTTGAGAAACAGCTCTCATAATGTTAATTTCCCACAGAATATAAATTAAAAACACAAATCCTAGGTCAAGTGCATATATTAACTATCAATCATCACCAATCATGAAATATAAAAAAATAAACTAAAAATACACTATTCACGCAATAAACAGGAGCAAACCTTCATAAAAACAACATTACTACTCAAATGAAGAGCTTCCCTCAGAATGAAGGGTAGCATTTCTATTGAATGAACTGGTGGCTGTCATTCTTCTATTAAGCAAGAACATTGTAAAAATAAATGCTTAAACGTTCTGAGTCAACCAAAATAGAATGATATCAATGTAAACTATATCACTAAGGCTTCTCCTAAACAACAAAATAAAATTCTTCATAAATAAACTAGTAGCTGTTTCAAGAACAATAAAATCGCTCCCATAAGAGAAAACATCATAGGTTCATAGCTGTGTACTAGGCTAATGGCCCTGGAGCCTTTACAAGCCTAGCCCATAGAAGTGCCCTAGCATTGTGCCAGCCGACATTAGTTCCCAGTGCCTCTATCAAGTAGAGCCACTGGTGTGATCCCCGTGGTGAACTTTCTATTACCCATCCTCTCATCAAGATTCCTCTTGAAGAGGGACAGCAAGGTGCTTTGCTTGACATGTATGGGAAGTCTATTCCAGAGCATGAGCAGTCTCTGGGTGAGGAACCCGTCCCTCCAGCCTGTTCTGTTGATTGTGGCAATGAGGTTGAGGTCTCTGGAGCATGTGGTGTTGAGGGATTGGGATTTCTTTAGATGTAGCATTTCTAACAGAGCTGGGTCAGACATGGCTTTGTAAGTCAAGCAGAGATCGCTTGAAGTCTTTCAGTGTGCAATGGAACAGATCTTTTCAGGTTATCCCTGTGCAATAATAGTAGATGATTTATTGATTGGAGGCAATGTTAAAGTACAGCATGACAGAAACCTCAAGAAAGTTTTATACAGCCACGTGAAGTGAACTTAAAGTACAATCCTCTAAAGTGCAAATTCAGACTACCAGAAGTCACATATGTCGGTCATTTCTTTACTAGTACTAGGTTACGATCAAACCCAGCCAAGCAAGCAGCTATTCTTCAGATGCCCACTCTAGATAGTGTTCAAGCTCTGCAGTGTTTTCTTGGTATGGTTAACTATTTGGGCAAGTTCATACCAGATTGTGCCTTTAATGGAACTGCCATGCAAAAATGTTGTGTGGTCTTGGCAAGAACAGCAACAGAGAGCATTTGATGATCTTAAGCAGAAGATTGCCACTCCACCTACACTAAGTTACTATGATGTCAATAAACCAGCTACTCTTTCCTGTGATGCTTCAAAGTTTGGTCTTGGTGCAGTTATTCATCAAGAAGGTAGGCTAGTAGCCTGTGCATCTAGAATTCTTACCCAGACTGAGATGCATTATGCTCAAATTGAGAAAGAATGTTTGCCAGTTGTGTTTGCATGTTTCAAGTTTCTTGATTAAATGTATGGTTGAGATATCCAGATTGAAAATGATCATAAGCCTCTAGCTACTAATTTAAAGAAGCCTATGAATTCCACTACAGCAAGATTACAAAGAATGATGCTCAGATTACAAAAGCACAACTTCTAAATGGTCTATACAAAAGGCAAACGTCTTTATCTGGCTGATACCGTATCCAGATCTCCCAGAACTACAACGGAAAAGCTTGATTCAGACAATTTTGAATTTGATGTCATGGAACTGCATAATTTTTCAGCCACAAGACTTGATGAACTGAGAGATCATGCAAAGATTGATCCTGTTTTGCAAAAGTTCCAACACTATATCCTGGTAGGATGGCTGTCAAAGCAATCCAGTGTACCACCTGAAGTACAAACTTATTTTCCTTACAGATGTGAGTTGTTGATAGAAGATGACATTATTTTCAAAGGTCCTAAAGTTGTTGTTCCTGCTTCTTTACAATGTGAATATATCCAGATTTTGTGTTGTGGTAACCCAGGTTCCGAATCTACTAAAAGAAGGGTGAGAGTACTAATATTTCGGCCTTCTCTAGTGAAAGACATTGTCAGAGTGCTTTCATTGTGTTCAGTATGCAATAGTACTAAACTGCATCTGCAAAAAGAGCCACTTCAGCTAAACCAGTTTCCTGAACTCAAAAAGATCCAACAAACTTTGTACGTGCACTGACTCCGTACCAACAAACACAGGACACAAACACTCCTTTGCTCCTCTTCTATGACAAAAAATGACAGCGATCTCCAAGTAGAGAATACGCTTTAATCAGAAAAATGCAGGATTTAAGCTTCCTCACAGCTTTTCGTTGGTGTGATATTCCACCAACAAAAGCTGTGAGGAAGCTTAAATCCTGCATTTTACTGATAAAAGTGTATTCTCTACTTGGAGGTCGCTGTCATTTTTTTGTCATAGAAGAGGAACGAAGGAGTGTTTGTGTCCTGTGTCTGTTGGTACAATTTCCTGAACTACCATGGTCAACAGTAGACACTGACATATCTGAGTGGAACAATTAGCATTACTTAGCGTTGGTTGACTCTTATTCAAACTGGTTTGAGATTGATTTGTTCCCTAACCTAACGTCCACTACTGTTATTACTAAGCTGAAACATCATTTCTCAATCCATGGAAGACCACATAAGGTAATCTCTGACAATGGTTCTCAATTTACCAGTCATTTGTTCCAGAAATTTGCCAGAGAATGAGACTTTGTACATGTTACTGGTAGTCCTGAGTATCTGCAGTTGAATGTACAGAGTGCAAAGTGATTACTAGAAAAGTCAAAGAATGACAATACCAATGACTTTTTGAATTTATTCAGTCTCAGAAACATAGCGCGTGATGATATACTTGGCTCACCTGCTCAGAGACTTCTATCCAGGCAAATCAGAACAACCTTGCCTATTAGTTCTAGTTTGTTAAGTTAAAGCTAAGAACAACCAAACAATCAAAGCCCAACTGTTCAGAAAGTGTTCATTCCAGAAGTGCAAGTTATGAGAAAAGGAGCAGATTTCTTTGTTCATTGAAAAAAGGAGAGACTGTGGGGATACAAATAGCTAAATATTTCGACCAGATTCGTTAAGTAACAGGTATATGTGCTGAGCCGAGATCCTATTTTGTAAAATCTGAGGGTATGGAGTAAAGTTGAAATTCCAGACATCTTCTTCCTGTATCAGAAGTGATATCACAGCATTGTTCCTGTGATACAGAGTCTAAGTCTCAGAGCAATCCAGGCGATGTTCCTGTTGCATAATGTGTCTTAACTCCAGTTTCCATTTGAGATGATGTTCATAGGTTCATAGGTAGGTAGTAGGCTATTGGCCCTAGGGCCTATACAAGCCTAGCCAAAAATGTACCCTGGCTTTCGCCACCCAAGAAAATTATGTTTTTCCATTCCAGATGTCCCTAAGGTTGAACATTCAGCAGAAACAGTTCCAGTTTTTAAATCTGATTCTAAATTTTATGTCACATAATTTGGTCACATCTCTAAACTTAGTGTGAAATAAAGAGCAGCTTGAACATGATTGTCTATATGTATTTAGTTCTATATAATCGCATGTCAAATAATTGTCTTGTATTTATTGCATGCCAATCAATGTCATTAATTAAGTATGACTCATTTTTGAAAGAGGGATTACGTAGATTATGTGTGTGTGTTGTACCTTCAAGAAGCATTTCTAAAGCTTGAACGTGCATATAAACAGCAAGCACGTGGTAGCTTCTTTGCCATTTTGAGAGTGCAGCCAGAGAGTGAGCATGTATGAGAGAGATGGTTAGTCTGTTTAGAAGTTTATCTAAGTTAAGGTTATTTGCCTCAATTCTAATGTGTTTGTACATAATAAAGCTGCTTGAACCAAACCCACGCATGTTTGTGTATTCCATCCTGATGAGATGAACGACAGGGGCAATGTGTCTATGTTTGTTTCTGTTAGAGAAATACAGTTTCCCAACAGTGTCTCTGAAGATTAATATCTCTGCAGCACATTTATCAACCACAAACTTACTATAGTCTCTTTGCATAAAATCTTTCTTTAGTTGTTGAAAGGCTATTTCCACATCATCATCCCTGTTATGTAGTCTCATATTCCTAAGGAATGTCCCTTCAAGATATTACAAGGAACATGGCCTGGATGCATGCTACTCCTTAGCAGGAGAGTATTTTTCCTACAGGACTTCTTATGGATATGTGTGACCAGATCTTGCAGGTCATTTCTACAAACAGAGATGTCCAAAAAGTCTATAGAATCTCTAGAGCATGTATAGCTGAAACTAAGAAAATTCATCGTGCCATGTAAAAAATCAAGAAAAGCATTCATGTTCACCACCAGCAGTGGTGCATTATTTATTAATGCCAATGCATTATTTTGATCTTTATTTTTGATCGCTAACTTATGTTCATAAGGGCAGGATTGACATCAGGAGGGACAGATTCATAACCCAGAGGCTCCCTTCACTCTGGAATAAAATCCCAGTCCAGGTTAGGCAGAGTCCCTCATTGACTCTCTTCAAGAGGAATCTTGATGAGTAGATGGGAGATTGTAGGTTTACCCCGGGTATGACTTCTGTGTCATTGTTAGACAGAGGCACAGTATACTAACCTCAAAAAAAGGGCATAGAAAAATTAATTTAAAATGGATGGCGAAAGCCAAACACATTCTGGCTAGGCTTATAAATGCCCTAGGGCAGATAGCCTAGTATGAACCTATGAACCTATGAACCTATAAACCACTCCAAATGAGTTAAGCCAAATCTTCCAAAGCATCAGAAGGATAAGTCAAGAGCTCGGATGTAAGTGCAGGAGGTGTTACTTATGAACCTGCATTGCTTGTATCTCCCACATTTAAAGGTGCATTGGATTAAAAGTCCAATGTTTTGGGATGTGAACCTCTTTCCAATAAGGACCTAATGTTGTGTGATCTTTTATATGTACACATAGTATGTTCTCCTAAAGTTTTTGCCAAATGAATATTATCTAGAATGATTTTCCAATTCTCTTCTAGGATTTCCTTTATTATGTTCATGCAGGCCATACTTGGCAAAGGGAATATTTTTCTAAAGACAAAATCTGAGTTTTGTTTTGGAGTGGGTGTGCAAATTTCCACCAATATTTGTTCCGTTGCCACTTTTTGTAAGATGGGCTTGGCTCTGTCTAACCTAAGCAGTGACATTTCATGTTGGCTCTTCAACAACCAATCAGGGCTGTACGCTCATGCTAGGAAGAATGATCTCAGAGTTAGAGACTCCTCGAGAAAGGTGACATCATTGCTTGAAAGTCTGCTCAGTCTGATAAATTGCCTCTTAACAATTCCATTCTTCATATGGAATGGATGCATACTCTTCTTGTGCAGATACCGGTTAACAAAAGTTTCTTCTCCGTGGTGTAGTTCATCATGTCCAACTTCAAGTTGATAGTCAGATAATTGATCTTGGTTCCATACCCAATCATGGTGACTTTCAAGAAGGCTGTGCTGTTGTTGAGGTGGAAGTAAACAATTTTAAATTCTTCCTCATCACTTTACCATAAGATGACCAAGTCGTATATGTGTCACCTGTAGAAGAGGCCCTTGGCGAAGAAAGGGTGGGATTTCAAATGTTCTTGTTCTCACTGGGCATGACAAGATTAGCAAAGACAGGGCTACCTTTGCTGCCATTGCCATTCCTATCTTCTGTTTGTAAAGTGTGCCAGCAAAAGTAAAGAAATTGTGATCCAGTACTAGTTCCAACAAGGTACAAATGGTATTAATCAAACCATTGTTTAAGTTGGTACAGATGGTTAGATAGTTCCTTATGATTTCAATGCCTATATTCTGTTCAATACAGGTATATAAGGGCACAACATCAAGAGCTGCAGACACACATCCTTTCCTTGCATTTGTAGATTACTTAACAGTTCTGATCAATGCCAGAAGTCTATCAAGTAAAATTCAGAAGCCTGTACAATAGAGTTTAATAAATGTTCTAAAAACCATGAAATCACAATCCCAAGAAGCTTGTTGTGGATAACAGGAGAGATGATAGTTTTGTTATTGGATAGGATGTTAAAAGAAAGGTTGGGATTGGTATATCGTGTAGGTTGAAAGATGATAAGTTGTGTTTTTTTCGGTTGAGTGTTATCTGGTGGTGAGTAAGCCAGGATTCAACAGACAGAAAGGAAGCTTGAGTTTGCAGGTGTAGTTCCAGGAGGGAGAAGGAGACACATACTAATGTAGAGTAGTCTACATACTGAATGACTGAGGAGTGGACAGTAGAGGTGTGAAGGTTGTTGGTGAATATCGTAAACAACAGAGGACCGAGATTGGACACTTGTGGTACATCTATTGTAACTGGGAGTAGAGGAGATAGCTCTTGGTATCATTTGACTACCGGCTGCCTCCCTGTTAGGTAGCTCTGAAGCCATGCAATAGTGGATTGGCTAAGATTTAGTTCTGAAAGAGTTAGTTTGTTATGATTAACCATTGGAAAAGCATTGGAAAGGTCTGGGAAGATGGCTGAGGCATAGCTACCATTGTTTTTATGCTCATTAACTATGTGAGTGAATGATATGAGAACAGTGGTTGTGCTATAGTCATGCCTGAATCCATGTTGAGTATTAGAGAGTAGTTTTTATGTGTTGAGGTATTCCATGATTTGTTTGTTTATGCACCATTCCAATATTTTTGAGAGCGGAGACAGTATAGCTATGGGACGGTAATTTTTTTTAGTTCTTCTGAGTTACCCCCTTTATGAAGGGGAATAATATGGGAGGCCATCCAGACGTCAAGGACTATTTTTTGTTCTGAAATGGAATGGTTGATAAGGATGGTTACTGGATAAGCTATTTTGTCAGTGGTGATTTTTAAAAATTTAGCTGGGAGTTCATCTCCAGCCATTGTGGTTGATTTTAGCTTTTTGAGTAATTCTGTGGTCAGGTTTACAGACAGACTGACAGGTAAAGCCGTTTTCATTAGTATGGTCTTTATGTTTTTCATTGAGGACAGTGGATGCCTGGGAGTTTGCTAAGGCATGTACAGACTCAGTAAAAAATTTATTAAATTGAGTGGCAATTTTATTTGTGGTGTATGTGGTAGTAGAGGATGGAGTCTTAGGTTTCTCTGGTTGAAGATTATTGTTAATAGCTATCCAAAACTTTCTAGGATTATGTTAATGATTAATTTGTGTGCTACGGTGGTAGCTTATTTTGTCTGTTCTGATCAATTTTTGGCTTTGTTTCTAAGTTCTAGGTATGTTTGTTTTGAGTTTAATGACTTTGCTTTGTGCCAGTTAGACCAAGCTTTATCTTTTGCATAAAGCAAAGATCTGGTTTCTTTGTTCAGCTAGTGTACATAATTTGCTTTAATTCTAATGGTTCTAGGTGGGGCATGAGAATTCAGTATGTTTAAAAATGTGGAGTTGAAATAAGTTACAGCTTCATTAAGGTTAAGGTGCTTGATGGGATTTCAATTGCAGGCTTTTAGAGCTGAGATGAAGTCAGATGGGATGAAATTCTTTCTGTTACGTATTAGCTGGAAGGTGGTAGGTCTTTCTTGAGTGAGGCAGTGTCTAATTATATAGGTAGTCAAGTGGTCACTCAGGCTGTCAGGTAGGCAGCCAGAGTCAGTTATTTGTGATGGTTTGTTTGACATTATCCAGTCTAGGATAGACTGTGTTTTTGTTGTTTTATCAGTTCTAGTGTGAGACTGGATTAGCTGAGTGAATCCATGGAGATTGATATGTGTAGCGGGAATAGTTGAATTACATGTTGTCCAGTCAATATTAAAGTCTCATAGGATAATGGTTTCTTGAGGGAGTGTCTCTGATGCCTAATGGAGTAAGTTCTCAAGGGTGGGTATATTATTACCAAGTGGGAAGTGGCAACCAATTATATTAATAGTTTTTTAGTGTTAATTTTTAGGTTAGTGAGTATAATTTCTGCAGTACCTAGGGCTGGAGTTTGTATGTCTAGTATTGTGACAATTAATTGGTCTTTAAATAATATTGCAACTCCTCCTCCTTGTTTTTGTTTATTCAGTGTTTGTGTAGTAAATTATAGCCTGGAGCAGTAATGTTGGTATTAGAGATGTCAGGCTTTAGCCATGTTTCAGTTAGAAAAACTAGATCTGGTGAGATGAGGGAAAGGTTAGCATAGAGATCATGGACTTTGTTTGATATACTTCTAATATTAATGTTTGGTGTTAGCAGAGCAGCAACATTTCTGGAGAAGCAAGGTTGATTGCAGGGTATATTTGACATGAGAAGGTTAATAGCCGCATTAGGAGGGCCAGGGTTTGGGTGTATGTCTCTACTAACTGATAGTCTGGAAGCAATATGTACAATTAGTTTTATGATTTTGGTGAAGCACTTATTATATTGTAGTGATGGTTTATTTCTGTGTTGGCTTGGTGGGGTTAGTAATACAATGCGGTTATGGGTTGCAATAAGAATGCAGTATGACAGTGAAGTAGATTATGTGGAATGTGCAGCAGCTGTAATATGGTGAGGAGTATAGGTTGGTTTAGTATGATGATGGGAGGTAATATGTATAAGTAAATAAGAACTGAAAGTGAGAGAAACTGGGGTAAGACCATTTTGTGGTTTGTTATTTAGACTAGAGAGCAAGGGAGATGATAGTGTAAATTGATTATATCATGCTACTATGGATAAGTATTAGAGTAGCCTAAGTTGTGTTGAATAATGTATAGTTAGTGCTATGTTAATGTAAACTTAGTAGTTTAAGTAGTGGTAACAGAAGATTATGAACTGGTATGAGGTGTGGGCAAGGGAGTTGATAATTGATGGAATATATCTACTGGACAATGTGGAGGTGTGGGTGTGGTTTAAAGGGTATAAACTTAAGGAAAGTGGGGGTGGGTTGGAATGGGGATGAGGTAGGGGGGCAAAGTGAGCCCGAGTGTAGCTAGGTCAAAAGGAGTGGGGATAGCTCGAGCTTTCAGTATGATCAGATAAAAAAGCTACCAGTCCTTAATGTGACACACTATCTACTTTCAAAAAGAAGATGGAAAACTGGATGGATATTCATAAAGTCTCACCTACTTTGGATGTCTGTTCTTACTTGCAAAGGGTGGTAAGGCATAGGGGTGGGTACTGGTGAGGTAGAAATGGCCACTTGCCTCATTTTGCTTGTAACTCCAGTGATCCTAAGATTCTTTGATTTACAATGTATGTAATAAGCAGAAAAATAATAAATAAATAAACAGACAACTAAATAAATAAATAAAATGCCAGGCTTCTGTTTAACTTATCCTTTTAATTTGTGTTACTGTTAAATAAAAACACAACCTGCTTAGCTAGTTGTGCATTCCTCTGGAAAATGGTCTTGGCTTTCTACTAGTTTATATATGACAGCTTTTCCATTTGAATTCTTAAAATGTGTAAAGCAGGGGCAGCTTTTCAAACTGACATAACTGCAATAAGTATTACATTAAACCTTTAAAACATTTGGTGAATATGCTGCTGCTGGCTATTGCTGCTTCACTGAAGATTAACTGAGTCTGATAGAATCACACAATGTCTCTGACTTGGATCAACAAAGCATTGTATCCTCATGTATAGCTTTCTCAAGAACTTAATATATTTATTCTCACCAGACATATTTATTTGAACCAGACAAGTTCAGTGAAAAGAAGAAGAATGCAAACTCTTCCCTGTCAGCTCACACTATTCCCACCTTAACTGAAAATAGCAGACAGAGGCAAGCCCTTTGGAACTCTGCATTGCTGAAAATACATGCCACTGCCAGCCATAATAATATACAAGGTATACACACCTCTTTAAGCAAACAATTTTTCTACTTTAATCCAAATTTTCTGAACTTCATTTAAGAATACCGTTGTTGAAATAGACTGGCATGACTCAGAATTAAATAATTCAGAGATGTAAAGTAGGATAAAGCCATCCAAGAGAACATATTCTGTATATCTTAAAAATTTAAAATGGTGATCAGCACTTCTCAGTATAGTACTTACGTCCTCTCTATTAATCATCACTTTGTCTCCAAAGAACACTTAACCAATAACAAACAATTTTAATTACTGTCAAATGACATCAAATATATCTCCTCTGTGATGAAAGCAGCAGTAATGTTAAAAGAATTACCCCATTACAAATAGCCTGAATGATCACCTGAACACAATACACTTTTAAAATACATTAAATAACTTGATATACAAGGGCCTAATTCAGGCTGCAGCATCTGCTTACCATTTATGACAAGCTAATACTTTTTTCAAAACTCTTTGGTGACATTACCACTCCTTTTATATGATCTGCTGTCCTACATTCACAGACTTACCATAAGGAACCCTTATGATGACAGTAACATTACTTGACAAAATCATAACCCAAATTCCAGCAGACTAGTATCTTCATAAAGTATCTGGGCACTGCAAGAGTAACACCATCCTCAAGAAACTTAATAAAAGGGAAAACATTATACAGTGCTAGCTTTTTACATTTCATTTTAGATTTTGTACAGTAATCATTAATGTCTTCACATTCCTTAAATACAGCATTTCTAAAAATGCTTTTCATGATAATGCTCAGTTTCATTTTCAAAGTAGTATGACAGCACAGGAACAAATCTATCAGCTGCACTACACGTATGTATTATATGTGTATGTAAAAGAGTAACTGTTACATACCAGGTGGAATGCTGTAGAGTAGACAAAATGTTATCCTTCCTGAACACAGTTCTGATGAAATGAATGGGAGCTTGCAGGGAAATTTTGTATTTGCAAATTCAAATGCAGATATGGCAATGCTCTCTGCCATTTTATCAACCAAATAGTTTGGAATGACAAGTATAGCTCACAGAAGATCCTACTGCTCTGGAATAGCCATCCACCCACATAAAACCAAGCTCATCCCTGTCAATATTCAAACACAACTTGAATCTATGGATAATAGAAAATTTACTCCAGGACTGCCCTGTAATAGACAGAGCCAGCTCCTAAATGCTTTATTCCATACATGGGTTCCCTCAAATTATTTATGATATGATTCCATTTTTTTCAGTACGTACTTGTAATATAAAGTTATAGATCATGGGATGGTAAAGGCAGTCATGCACTATAAGGATAATCAGCTAGACTTAAAATCGCCTATGAACTCATAAACTTGCTTTTCAGAATCATATGGATATTAAGGGTTAGTTACCACCAGTGTTCCCAAATGTGAAATTCTATACTGATAGCTTGGGGAGCTCTACTGCTAGAAAAATGGATGTTACAATGTCAATTTCATACTCAACCATTGAGATTTAACTACTTTATTCTATTTCTAAGTAGTGAATTTTATACTGAGCAAAAGTGGACTAGCTTTTGTGCGATACACATACGGATACTGGCAAGCTATGTTATAATGGGTGGCTATATAAAAAACACTGCTGGATAGCATTGTTGTCATCCAATAAAAGGGTTACTTACTGGGTAGCAACAATTATCAGTGCTGAATAATAGAAACAACACAGGGCTGGAAACATAATGCTATATACAGTGGAAAAGGTTTACACTTTTATGCAGCATTTTCTCACATAGTTAGGTTTTTGGATTTGTGCTTTTAAGACGGCAGAGACCACACTTTTGATATCTGGGTGGTAGTCATTTCAATGTCTGAAGCTTTACAACCTGAATGCACAGCGCATTGATGCTCTAAGCTGATCTTTTTGGAAGGCACAGCATACAATGACAGATACACCCCTAATAACCGGGTTTACTTTGAGTTAAAGAGTGCTAGACAGAACAACCTCTATTGAAAATAAGTGCTCAAATATAATTTCATAATTTGGTTCTACGTCCGTATAATTTACAACTGTATGGCACTTTTTAAACTATTTATTTGAGCTGGTTGTGTCAGATTTTTACATTTATTTTGCTGCATCAACATAAATTCATGTAAAAACATAACTAAGTATTTGGCATAAGTAAACTAGTCTGCCAGTAAACTTAAACATATTTTCTAGTACAGGCTCCCTTCCTTGGTTTTCTTCACCATGCATATGCAAAACATGACACTGTACAACTGTAAAAAAAAAAAAACAAAAATGAAACAAACTACACAGGACTAGTATTACTGAGCAAATATTCTTAAGGATCAAGGACATCAAGTTCTATTAGCTTTGGTCCATAGCTCTCGATTAATTTGCTCAAAAATTCTGGACAAACCCAGAAATAATGGGGATAGCAACTTAAGACCAAATCAGGGTCAACTTTTAAATATTGCCTTGTTAAACTTAAGACATTTAATTTCAACATTTTATAGGTCTATATCAGATAATCTACGTTCCAAAACTTCGAATCATTAAAGGTCGAACCTTAATGATCGAAGTCTTGGAACTTTGAAAATTAAATTAAAAAAAAAAAACAAAGAAAAAAAAACGTTCTAAGCAGGGGGGCAACCCTCCTGCACCCCCCACACCCTCGCTACTTAAATATACCAACTCCGAGATCGCACTTTAATGGAGTATGGTATGGAAAGGGAAGATTTGCCTTTCTTATGGTGCGGAAAGGGAAGATTTACCTTTCCTACACTGCAGCGCAATCTTGTAGTTGGTATATGTAAGTAGTGGGGGGTGTGGAGGGTGCAGCCCCCCATGTGGGTGGTGCAGGGGGGAATAAAGCAATTAGTGTTTTTTTTTTTTTTTTTTTTTTTTTTTTTTTTAGCAGATATTCGAAAATTCGAACGTCAGTCATATGGATTCGATTACATGGTATTCGAAGTTCTGAAACTTCGATGATATGATATAGACACATTATACATATTGTTTACTTCCTGCCTTTCCAACTTCATTATTCTACATGTATTGTTCCCACAAATTCTATTTATTTCCATGTAATTTGCACTTTCCCTTTTCTAAAGATCCTACTTCCAGTTCTTTTATCTATCAATTCATATACTTATGACAATAGTGTAGTATTGTTTTTACCCATTACAAATGGGACAATTTGTTTCAAATTTAAATATTAAAGATATAAACTGTAAATAATTTTTATTTAGATATACTTTGAGGTTTCTTACAAAGCAGCCAAAAAGTTTGTTTCATCAGGCAATGAAATCCTCACGGAACTGCCTAAGAGGTGGAAAAGCCCAGACCATATGCTAATAGTTTACATCCTAGATTTTTAACCATTGGTTGTTGTTATTGATACAGTACCATGATTGCTGGGTAATGCATCAAAGGGGGAATTTTTTTATCAAACTCACATGTAATATCATTTTACATGTTTGTTCTATCTGCTTATCTGGGCAGCCACAGTGGTGCAATGGTTAGTGTTGCCACCTCACAGCAAGAGGTTCTCCAGTTTGATTCTCAGCTGGGGTGCCTTCTATGTGGAGTCTGTATGTCCTCCCTGTGGTTGCGTGGGTTTCCTCTGGGTGCTCTGGTTTCCTCCCACATCCCAAAGAAATGCTATAGGTGAATTGGACACTCTGAATTGGCCCTAGGTGTGAGTGTGTGCATGTGTGTGCCTTCTGTGGAAGTTTGGGCGTCGGGCTGGCAACTCGACACCGTAAAACTTCACTGCCAAACATGAGCGGACAAGTGATCCACTGTGGCGACCCCTAACTGGCAAAAGCAGAAAGAAGAAGAAGTTCTATCTGCTTATCTAATCTTGTATTTGAATATAAAAAAGGCCTATCAATATCATTGAAATGCTTTAAATATAAAGGACTTTGTATCAACACAAAAACTGCCTTTTCTGTATTCATTAGATTTGTAGTCCAATATCTGCAAAATGACATCCTTACAGTTTGCATCAAGATGGAGCTGAGATTAGCTGACGTCAAATATTTTTGTAGCTATTGTTAAATTAATTTTTACTTCAGGAATTATTTGGAGTTGTAGATAATATGTAGTTTTAACATTAGCTTTTTCACAAACATGTAGTACATATATACCGTTCTTACTAATCCAATTCTTCTCAAATGTTTCACTTCCACATTGATCCATCTAGAATGCCTCTTCATACACAGAATCAAACTGCATGCTTTTCTTTAGATATTTTTACAAGAATGACCCTCCACACCTCATTAAAATCATACTTTGTTGCATTTATTTCTGGTCTGCAATCCAACTTTATGATGTCAGGTTATGTATATACAAGGAAAGAAGACATGGATGCATCACTGCCCTTAAGTAATATAACTACATGACTCTGACAGCATAAGAAAAAAAAAGCAAAAAAAAAAAAAACATGTTCATATACTGATTTTAACAACCTTCCCTTCCCAAAGAAAATCAATAGCCTGAACTTATTATAGTTTCATAAGGACAATGTGAGATAGTTGCTTAACTACAAAAAGAACTTTGATTAATATTAGCATTGTAATCACCTGAAAGTTACTTAATAAGGAAAGCATAACCATTCCCTACATGACCTTTGTTTTAACCTCCTAAATGAGTGAAAGTACATTTATCTGTGGCATTAAAAATGGCTGTGTTTAGAAGAAAAAAAGAAGTCTATATGAACACTAATTCTTCAGTAGAAATGGCTGGTTTTTAATCCGACTGGGATAACCAAATTAAAGAATCATATGCAAACTAAGAAGACATCACATTTTAAGTGCTGGGAATTGCAGTTCTACCTTGCTAAATCTACATTAAAGAAAATCAGTTAAATCTGAGAAACTAAAGGAAATATTAAAGAGGATAAAGTGTGGACCTTTTTAGAGACCTTTGATTCACACCTTAATAGTGGTAAATTATTACTTAGAAGCATTTGAATGGAAGTATTAACAAACTACATTTTTATTCATAACATTTTCTGCAGGAAACCCTTATACTCAATAATGTGTCACAAAAATGACCAATCTACTGAGGCAAAAGCTTTGTGAAAGTCCAAAACCAATGCCGCATTAGTTAAATTTTTAACTGTACCAATTTTTAAATACGCATCTATAATCTAAGAAGTTCAGCCCTCCATACTGATCTTACATAAAACCTTGCTAACGTGTTAGTTAGATCAGGGATAATACATTTAAATGAATTGGCTACTATTTTTGCAAAAATTCTCAGTTCCAACTATATTAATAATAATACGCTATAATTGGATGATTATATCTTGTCTTTACCAGATTTCAGAGACATTAAAATATCAGCCAGCTTGAATACTACTGGAAACTAATCTATTAAATCCACCTTACTGAAGAGAAAATATACCTGACATGTCTACTCTTTTTTTTTTTAAGTATTATAACATCTTGTATGAAATCACTGAGGCCTGTTGCTCCACTTCCCAACTAAAGATTATTTTGCTGTATATACTTAAGTTAAATTAAGAACACTTAATCTAAGTCTGTTGATGGGAGAGAGAAAGTTTAATTAAAATAAAGGTTTTTTTAAAATCTTAAAAATGTCATACTTTACTTGCTGATATATGCTTTATTCTAGTCTACTTTTACAATGTGTAAAAAAAGAGTTGCTATATTCTAATGTTATTATCTTATTATTACATACTAGGTCCCTTGTAAGTCTTCTCATGTGGCCCTTTCTGTTTTCTTCTGAAAACATCTCCTGGCTAGTGCCTTAGGAAACACCATTCCATTGATACAATAAAAAACACATTAATTATATCTCATTTTATTTGAATCAATCAATACACGTGGCTTTCACTGTTTGATTGATTCATTTTGATACTTTGTAGAAATATTTTATTGTCACATTGACTTTCATATTTTTCAGTCTGTCTCCCTTATTTACAGTGCATGATCATATATTTTCATTCCTATATCTTTTTTTAAATTTCCCGTTATCCCCTTTAGAGTCAATTAAATAGATCCCGATTATAAAAAAAATAATCACATTCCTGTTTTTTTTTTTATTTCTCCTGAACTAAATCATGTCTTTTTTAATCTAAATCTGCATTAGCATGAAAGTTTAACTGTTTTCTATGCTTACACTAATAGGGACAATTCTACTAATTATCCATTTTTTTATATGCTCATAGAAGTATACTTGGCTGACAATCACAAGGTCTTTTAGAAGTATAGCCAATTAATGCAAATGTGTCCCCCAAGTTATATGTTTTAGTTATTTATATAGGGCTGATTTTGGTTATGACATGATTTACTGACTACATCTGTCCATCAGAGACTTGGTTGCCAGACAAGGGATACAGTTTCAATTTACCATCCAATGGTTCAAGGTTCTCTTAAATAGGTTTAGGGACGGACTTTTTTCACATGGATGGAAAGCCTGTTCCAGAGAAATGGAATTCTCTGAAATATATATCTGTCTCTCCAACATGTCCTATTTGTGTTGCAAGCAACATTTAGGTCTTTAGATCTAGTAGATATGTTGCTGTTTGTTTTATGGATGTGGAAAAAGTTCATCCAAGCAGGGTCCAGGTATGCCTTGTATGTCAGGTGTAAATCTTCTCTCAGTAGTCTGTAGGAGACTGAGTATAGAAGTAGTGCTTTGAGGTGATCCACATAGGACATTGTGTTTATGCCCTGTATCATTTTTGTAAGGAACCTTTTTCAGATGTTCCAGTTACTGCATGTCTCTAGTCAAATACATATCGAAGGGGGCATTATACTCAGTGAGGGGTCTGATGACAGCTGATTATAGTAGTACAATGACTTCCTGGACCCAGATGCCATGTACCTTTTTGTAAGTTGAGCAACATGGAAGAATTTCCGTACTATCTTGGATACATGTTAGTGAAAGGCCAGTTTACTGTCTAAATGTGTTCCCAGATCCACGACTAGTAGTCAACTCTTAGGGGTGTTGTATTGAAGACATATTTTCTTGGGGTCTGTACAATTCATCGAATGGCTATTCAGCAAATACTCATTTGTCAAATACTTATTTATCAAAGCCACTCTTCAATGAATGGCAGATTTTCACTAGGGCAAACCAGTGGTTGGCCACCATCTGGGATTTGCCCTTTTCTCCACTGTAGTGTGATGGGGGCATAGCCTCCCACCATAGCAGGTTTTAAATTTTATGTTTTTTTTTTTGCAGTTGATTGGTTGGGCAACTGCTTGTTTGCCCTAGTGAAAATCCACTTTTTGATGAAGAGCGGATTTGATAAATAGGTGTTTGACAAATGGGTATTCACTTAATAGCCATACAACAAACTGATATAGACTCAGTTTCCAGGGTTGGCCGACTTCCCCAAAGGTACTATAGTGCATTTCTTTGCATTACGTTTTAAGCCATGGCATTGGCATCAGTCATTTGTTTGTGTTAGACCTTCTTGTAAGATGTTAGTTTCTTGGTGGGATTCTGTGAGCAGCTCCCAGTATACAATCACCTGCAAACTTGGTCAGTCAAAGGTTTTTAGCATGAGCATTGACTTCTGTGAATTAGATCCCAAAGTTTAGTGGGCTCAGTACAGATTCCTGAGGGACTCCACTGGTGACAAACCACTTTGAGGAGGTGGTCTCACCAATCCTAACTTCTTGGGTCCTATTTGTAAGCCATCTGACTATACAGCATGCTATATAGGGGTTTATCCCAAATTCCATAAATTTGTTAACAATACCAGAGTGAAGGTAGTATATCAAATGTTTTAGCCAGGTCAAGGTAGGTAGTATGTACTGTTTTACCCTCATTTATTGCCTTGGTGACTTTCTCAAAGAAGCCCAGCAGGTTCAGTAGGCATGATATTCTCTTGACAAGGTCAAACTAGGATGGATACATTGTCTGATGGTCTCCTATGTCTTGGTTGATCATTTCCATGATAATTCCTTCTATGGTTTTGCATATAAGACTAGTCAGACTACTAGGTCTGTAGTTTCCTGGATCTGTTGATGGTCCACCAATACAAAGAGGGTTTACTGTTGCAGCTCTTCATTCTTGTGGCATAACACCTGTTTTAAGACTACAGTTAAACAGTAACTCAAGTGACCCTGATACTGTAGTATTCAGGAGGCATCCTAGGGTATTATCAGGGCCCATTGAGGCCGTGTTCTTGGCCTTAGTGAACACAGCCAAAACATGCTCTCTATTTATAGTTGGGGGGGTTATGTCTGAAGGTATTTCTTGGGAGGTGGCTGGCAGAGAGTAGTAGTAAAGTTATAAATGAATTTATCAGCCAGCAGATTCACCATATCTCCTGGGTCACTGAATGTGGCACCATTAGCCTCCAGTTCTGCACACTAGTGTCTTTCAAGTTTCTGACACAGCTGAAAAAGACCTTATGGTTGTCTTTACCATGGGAGGCTATCTTGACCTCATATTGGATTTATTAGACTTTATTGGCTCGTTTAGCTTCCTGATTATTTTGATGAGAGAGTTCTTATTTTTATGGGAGTTACACTTCGTGATTTCTGCCATGATATTTTCTTTTTGCTGTATAACCTGTTTATCTGGGATGCCTCCATGGTGGTTTGTTTTTTTTTAGTTAGTTTTGGGCTTACTCCTGGTAGGTACAACAGCTTTTATTCAGCCTTTTACATGATTGTACAGAGTTTCTGCAAACAATTCTACATAGGCTGCTGTGTTTTCTAGATTTGGAGAGGCACTGAATTTTGACAAACTATAGCTTAATAAAGGGTAGTTTGCCTTGTAATAATTCCTAACTGTTAATGGATTTACTGGGGCTACTGAGCTGATTTTGATTTTAAGGAGACAGCTTTATGGTCAGACATTACCACTGAGGGCATGACATGAGGTGGTATGGCATTCTTTCATATTTGTGAGTATGAGGTCCAGTACCTTGGAACCTGTGCACTAAATTTTTAAGGGTGTTTGTACTGATAAAGTCCAGGAATCTCTGTGCCTGCAGAATTGGGGTTGTTTAGGATTTCCAGTCTGTATCCTGCACAATTAAAGTCATCCATAAGAAAGGTTTTGGCTCGATGGTGAATATCTCCAGTATGTTTGAGTAAGAGCTATGAGTTTTATGGGACATAGATGGTGACCTGTAGCTTGCTAGGATATGGTACGAGTCTTTAAGTATGTTGACCTGCACATGGAGAAACTCCAGTGCATCATCATGTTTAACGAACCTAGCAGTATGCTTGTTATTGATGTATATCAAGACAGGTTCACCTTTAGTCCCTGTCTGTGCAGCTACTGGTCTAAATGTGTGAAAGGCACTGAAACCTTACACTGCTGGGGTTACTCTGTGCAGCTTTAAACCATGTCTCAGTAACTACACAGATGTCTATATTCTCTAGGGTAAAGAAGGCTTGGAAGGAGTTTATTTTTTTATTTAGGTTCTATGTTGACAATTTTGCCAGTTTGTCAGTGCCTAAAAAAAGGCTTGATGGGGAAGGATACATTTTTAGCCAGTATTTGAAAGTCTAGAGAGGACAGATGCAGACCATCCCTGGCAGGCCAATAAATATTGTATACCCTTAGAATGACACCAGAAACTCAGCCAATTATTAAAATCAATCATCTTTTGTTGGTATTCTGGCATCATTCTTAGTAATGGTAATATGCTGATCAATGCTAGGGTCATACCAGCCTGAAACGCATAGTCAGAAAGATCTACAATGTCTCTTTTCATATAGTCTAGGAATGTACATCTCACATCATTTACACCTACATGGAAAATGATGGAATCATACCGGTGCATGCCATGGTGTGACTTGAGTGCATGCATAATTTGGTGGATCCTGGCTCCAGCTAGGCAACTAACCATTATCTTCTCCTTGTTCATCCTGGTTAGCAGATTATCAGTATGTCATACTATGGAGTCCAATTTGACTAGAATCATAGGAAGTGTGTTTGCGTGCCCTATTAGCTTTTTAACTGGGCTTCACTGATTGAGACTGTATGTAAGTTGCTAGGTGTTGCTTTTGTTGAAAGGTTTTGACTTTGCTGCAGATAATTTTTGTTGATGGGTGTTCTAGGAGTTCTTTTCTGTTTACGTAGTTTCATTTAAGTGCCTCAGCATTTGTTGGTCTACATGTGTGCATTGTGTTATATGTTTGGTGAGTGCTGTGCATGGTTTTCACAACATGATGTGTGAGAGTTTAGCCTCCAGTGACATTGTTATTGTATGTCTCATACTGTCCATTACTTTAAGGGTTACATGGTTTTCACAACATGATGTGTGAGAGTGTAGCTTCCAGTGACATTGTTATTGTACGTCTCATACTGTCCATTACTTTAAGGGTTACATGGTTTTCACAACATGATGTGTGAGAGTGTAGCTTCCAGTGACATTGTTATTGTACACGTCTCATACTGCCCATTACTTTAAGGGTTACATGGTTTTCACAACATGATGTGTGAGAGTGTAGCTTTCAGTGACATTGTTATTGTACGTCTCATACTGTCCATTACTTTAAGGGTTACATGGTTGTCACAACATGATGTGTGAGAGTTTAGCTTCCAGTGACATTGTTATTGTACACGTCTCATACTGCCCATTACTTTAAGGGTTACATGGTTTTCACAACATGATGTGTGAGAGTGTAGCTTCCAGTGACATTGTTATTGTACACGTCTCATACTGCCCATTACTTTAAGGGTTACATGGTTTTCACAACATGATGTGTGAGAGTGTAGCTTCCAGTGACATTGTTATTGTACACGTCTCATACTGTCCATTACTTTAAGGGTTACATGGTTTTCATAACATGATGTGTGAGAGTGTAGCTTCCAGTGACATTGTTATTGTACACGTCTCATACTGTCCATTACTTTAAGGGTTACATGGTTGTCAGTAACATGAGACAACTACTACATTGTCTCAAGATATCCATATCCACCAGGCTGGTTGCAGAGAAATTAGGAAATTGCATATTCATGTTGTACGGTCACCTGGTTAGTGAGCTACAAAGGTGTGGCATATGGGAGTAAACAGAGGGCTATTCAGGGTGCTTTTTTGGGAGGGGGTTGGAAGGAGACTAGGCTATAAAATACTAAATTTAACAGTATTGTCATTCAATGTCCAACCAGTTGCTCTAAGCTTGTCAGTGGGCAAGTTATTTGCTTATATTTACTGCTTTACAGAGTATAGCTTTATGGGCAGCTCTAAAGGAAAAATGTGCTTCTATAAGTTTGCATTTGTACAGGGCACTGGTATAGTAAGCAGCTGCATAAAAGTGTGCTGAATTTATACCAGCACTGGAAATATAGAAAACTGACTACTGGGCCCTCTGGTCAATAAATCAACTGCACTTAGAGCCCTTTTGTGTGTTTCCAACTCAGATAAATCAGGCAAACATCTACTGCCACTAAATAAATAATGATAGTTCTCTGAATTTAAAAGCACCGTAAAAGAGTGTCCAAAGTGAAATGCTGCTGCAACAAATGTAAACTTTAGGAAAAGCAATCAATAATTCAAGACAATGGAAGTGTACTTTAAACAGCTTATAAAACTGTAATTGTTCAATAAAAGTACTTCATTTTGTAGAAATGAGCCAAGAGCCACTCAATTGTGCAGAGTTTATAAAGGAACTAAAAACATGATAAGTTGATTAATAAGCCCTCCAGCCAATAGATTGACTACATGCATCTCTAATGTATATACCCAGCCTATATGGAGGATGCTACCACCCACTGCCAGTAGATGTAAAATCTTTTGCTCTTGTGATATAAGAACACAGAAAAGACCTTGCTGGAATGTAAAAATACACCACTTTATCCAACTGCTAGCTAGATAATGCATTCAGGTCAAGTAAATCAGTAGAAGAGACTATGAGAAGCAAAATGTATTTTTTCAAAATAAGTACAAGGAATGGCAAATAAATAATTCAAAATATTAACAGCAGTATACAGTAGAATGGAAGAGCTTATTAAAGCTTAATTTTGTAAGAGTGGGCAACTTAAAAATCACCAAGTTTAAAAAACAAATCAAGGAATGGGAGAGTGGGTGAGAAAAATGACCAAAAGAAGAGTCACCAACAGTGCTTGTAGTTTTCGAAGGCCTCAAGTCTTATCAGAAAAGACAACGCCACAGATATACTCTGTGTATTTAAATAGCACTCAAAAAGCAAACTGCTTAGCAGCAGTTTAAAGATAATTTTAATGTTAGAGTGTAACGTCCTCTAACAATGTAGTAAATCAGAAATTACCATCTGACTACTTATACTGTCAGAAACATTTCTTACTACAACCTTCACTTCTCTGGTAGCCTATCCATCCATGGGTCAAAGGAAGCATTAAAATCATCTCCTAATTAAAGTGTATAGGTGGTATTAATAGTCCTGTTCTCCATTAGTGAGTAGCATTAATCTACGAAGAAAAGCACTACTTCATTATATAAATACGGTCAGGTAGGGTCTTTTGTCCTGACTATAGAAGCACAGAAGCATTTTGGTAAACATATTTCCCTACAGCAAAACTGTAAAGGACTCAAGGCATAAGCATTAGGGTGAGAGCTGTGACATGTAGGAGTATTGCTATGGTCCATACAGAAAAACAAAAAAGGGACTTGTTTACTTACAAAACATGCACACGATCCTGAACATATATGAGTAAGCACCAATTTACCCAGGAGTGCTAAAGATATGGGGCAAATTATTTAGCTGACCATAAGATAAAAAAAAATGAAAAGCTACAAGAAAACTGTTTAAAAGAAGGTATACTTATTGACTTCACTTCAAGAAATGCTTGTTTTATTGTCATTTAGTGCTTTTAAGTACATGGTCAAACTACTGAAGGGATCAGTGGGGAAATAATTTTATTTGGCATAATTTAGTGCTTATGGGTGCATGGTAAAAAGAAGGGATCACTAGGGAAATAATGAATATTGCTGTCATTTACTGCCTGTACATACACAGTCAAACTACTGAAGGGATCGCTGGGGAAAACAACTTATATTGGTGCCATTTAATGTCTGGCTATACATTGCCAAACCACTGAAGGGATCTCTGGGTCAAGTTCATGGATTGCAAAGTAGGTATTAGTGGTGCAGCAATGCTTTTAACAAAAGGTGTAAGTATGGTGCAGATATTGGACTATGAATCACAAGAACACTTCATTAACATACCCCAATTTACATAATTACTCATTTAATTGTCATTGTACTTAATTTTCAATTTTTTACACTAAATTGTGGACATTGCATGCTACCTTAAATGGCATCTATGAATTGAGGCCTAGGTACACTCACTTGAAGATGTCATAGATACTTCTAATACATTTGCACAATGACAGTGAATACCACCTGATGTTTTCTTGCTATATGCATCTCAAAGCAGTTTGAAAAAAAGAAGATAAAGGATGGCAAATCATCTACCATGTGACCACAAAGGTCGCTTGCTAAAATTTTAAAATGTGTGTGTATCCATATCAAAAGCCATCTCCCATCATTATCACACATCAGATTAAGTTTTATCATGGTAACAGATCAATGAATCAGATTAGTTACCCTCTCTTAGAAGAATTAGAAAAACTGTCTAATCCTCAACTTTCTCATTTACACAACATTTTACCATCATAGTGAAGAAAAAAATTGCTCCTAGTCTGGGATAACACTTGGTTTTCACCTCAAAGCATAAAATGTAAAAGAATAGAAAAGAACTGACCACCGCTGATAAAAATAAATGAAAGTTTAATAAGTAAGCGCTTTCGAGATAAATAACAAATCGCTTCTTCAGACTAACTACCGTACAAACATTTTCTGAATTTAAACCATGTCATTCCCAATCAGAGAGCTCCTCTTTCATGACATCATTAATTAGATCATTAAAATGTATGTTGTGTTACAAAACATGAATTTCACATAAAAGTAAGAACACCAGAATATAACCTATTGCATAAAACATTCTATAGTTCCTACAAAATATAAAACATAGTTGTTGATGTTATCAGTGCTTTAGGTGCCTTGCTTACAAAAAGGGTTTTAGTGACACTGCGCTGTTCAAACCTGGAAGTCTGTCTGCCTTAAGCAATATAATCCATTTTTGTTTTACTTCTTCAACAATGTTACTCATATCCCCTCCCCGGATATTGGGTTCTACTACCTCAAGGGCCACAAAATGAAATACATGTTGTGGACCTGCAAACTGAACATGTTTTGCCGAATCACTGGTTTCTTTCATGTTAGTGATATCTCTGAGATGTTCTTGTATATGTTCATTAAAAAACCTATTGGTTTTATCAGTATAAAATGCTTGACAATATCTACAAAAAACAAAATATACTAGATGTTGATTCCTACAGCCAGCATAAAAATCTATATTGATGTCAAATTTAAGGGTTGAATGATGGAAGGTTGATTTGCTATATATATAATTACATGCCGTGCATTTTCTACATGGAGATGTCCCTGTTCTTTGTGATAACATTTTCTTATCATTTTTATTAGAACTTGCTTTATAGCATAGTTGTCTCTTCAGTGATTTTTTTTATTTTTGAAGGAAAAATTGGGTCTATCATCTATCACCTCTTCCAATTCATCAATGGATGTCAAGATGTTCCAATTTTTCTCAAAAATGCCACAAACCTTTTTAATGTCACTTGAGTAAGTTATCGGAAACCTGACTTATGTGTATTCTGCTTATCTGTATGTTGTATGTCATGAGTGGTGGCTGAGAAAAAGGGACTCGTTCTAGAGTTTCTTGTTTCATACATTTCTTTATTACTATTATCTATCTCACTTGTTATATCCTCTCTCCCTAAATTCACCTCCTAATAGGGTAACTGCTTTCTGTAAGCCCTCATCAGTGTTATAAAGTCTACTCATTCTCATAAATTGCCCTTTACTTATGTTCTTATAGACACGAGTAGGATGCATACTATTCTTGTGTAAAATGCTGTTCCTATGGCTTGGTTTCCTGTATAAACTACTGACCATTTCTTGTGGTGAGTTCTTCTGGACCTTAACATCCAGAAAATCTGTTATCTTCAGAATACTGATAGGTGAATCTTAAGAAATCTGTTGTGCTATGCAAATAATTAACAAAAGATTCCAACCTATCTGTACTTCCTCCCCATAACAAAAAAAATCATCCACAAAGCGTGTGTACCATAGGACATCATTGGAAAAATCACTGCCATCTAGTAGTGAAGCCGTCTCTCATGAGACCAATGTGAGGTTGGCGTAGCTGTTTGCACATGCTGTGCCTATAGCCACGCCAAACTTCTGCAGATAGAAACATTCATTAAAAATGAATATGCAATTTTCTAGAATAATCTCTAGTAAACTACAGATTAATTCAATCTTTGTAGCATTGTATATCCTTTTAGTATTAATCAGATCTCGTATCTTCTCAATCCCCCAGTTATTAGTTATGACCGTAAAGACATCAGTAGGATGCATACTAGACATACCTGAAATCACAGACACTCAGGTTAAAACAGCCCTGTCCAAAGTCAAAAACACAGCATCAATGGGAATGGACTGTGTCCCAAGCTGCGTCCTACACAAACTCAAAAATGAACTAACCCCTCACCTAAACACACTGTTTAAACTCAGTCTCTCCACAGGCTATGTGCCCACAGAGTGGCGCACAGCAACGTTTATTCCACTCCACAAAGGTGGAGCCACAACGGGCCACAGGAACTATCACCTTATAAGCCTGACTAGCTTGGTCTGCAAGGCTATGGAGCACATCATCATGAATCTCATTAAGAGAGACATTGGGAACCTCCAAACACTGGACCCTACCCAATTCGTCTTTGTTAAGGGCAGATCATGCCTCCTAAACCTGGTGGACTTCTTTGAGACAGTTACCAAGGCTATAGACGAGAGAAAGGTGGTCCACACAGCTTACCTGGAACTCGCAAAGGCCTTCAACTCCATTCCCCACTCAGGTATTATAGACAAGCTCACCAGCCTGAACATAAACCCCTATGTCATGAGATGGGTTGCCAACTGGTTCATGGACAGAACCCACATGGTAAGAGTTGCGGGAGCTAGGTCTGACTCTAAACTGCTTACAAGTGGCATTCCCCAGGGCTCAGTCCTAGGACCCCTCCTGTTTGGCATATACTTCTCAGAGGTACAGGCAAGCACAGGAGGGCTATAGCTGACCAAGTTCACAGACGACTGCAAACTAGGGGCTATAACTGACTCTATGGCTGACACAGACATCCTCCAAAAGGGTCTCACTGAGACAGATACCTGGTGTCAAAACCATGGCCTCAAGCTAAATGCCAAAAAGTGCATAGTCATCCCCTTTGGAAAAAACAAAGTACCCACAAACTACCACATAGGTGGTAGCCACCAAAATACAGATGTAATAAGGGATCTGGGGACCCAAGTAGATAGTAACCTCTCCTTTGGTAATCACATTCCCAAAGTGGTGAGAAAATCCTTCTATGTGGCCCACCTAATCACAAAAGAGTTTGCATCCAGATCGAAAGAGGTCATTGGGCCCCTCTATGCATCACTCATCAGACCCATCATAGAGTACAATGCCCCATTTGGGATGTACCTTACAAGACACCTGCAACAACTGGAAAGACCACAGAAGTACCTCACCAAGAGGATCACTGGCCTCAAGTAGATGCCCTATGCAGCTCGACTGAAGAAACTCCAGCTGTACTCGGTTGCATGCCACCTACTCAGAGGTGATCTCTGCCTGACATACAAGGCCATGTCCAACCAATAATTGATGGACATGCTCCATCTAAAGAAAACCATATTCCCTTGAGCCACATGTTCCAGGGATCTAAACCTCACCACAACAATAAATAGGACATGCTGGAGGGATAGATTCCTGTCCCAGAGACTTCCCATGCTCTGGAACAAGCTTTCAATCTACATTAGGCAGAGGTCCTTGCTAACCCTCTTCAAGATAAACCTTGATGAGTGGATGGGAAACAGAAAGTTTACCCCAGGGATCACTTCAATAGCTCTGCTGGACAGAGGCACAGGGAACTAATCTAAGGGGGTGGCAAAAGCTAACTAACCTAGCACCTACCTATGAACCTAAGAGTGAGGTGATATCCATAGTGACAAAAATAAAATCTCTTCTAATTTTACTAATTTTATCATATAGAAGTTTAAGGAACATTTTTGTATCTTTTAAAACAGTATCACAACTCTCTAATATTGGGTGTAGGCATTTCTCCATATAGATTGTGAGAGCTTCTGTTGCCCATTCCCTGCTAGAGACAACGGGTCTCATGGGAGGGGTAAGTCATGTTCTTATGGACCTTAGGTAGTCCGTAGATTAAAGGTACCACAGGATATTCTACCTGAAAATAATTGAACAACTCTTCAGTAATCTGTTGAGATATACACAGATCAAAAATAAACATCATTTGCTGTACATAAAACACTTTGTCCATGACTACTACCCCTCCACCTTTATCTGCGGGTCTTATTTCAATGCTAGATAAATGTTTAAGCTGCAGCAGTGCTTCATTCTCATTCTCAAATGATGCAACTATTAAGTGACACAGATACTTACCTTTCTATCTCCAACAGGGAAGCAAAGGCTATTATAGACAGATTGTCAGTGTTTATTTTTAATCTGGGCTAGACTCCACAATGGTCTCCTGAACCACTTGCCTTATAACTACCAATGAACAATATTGGACGTGTTTTTTTTTTAGATACGCTGTGCATATTGCTATATTACGTTTACTAGATAAATTGACCAAGCACCATTCAAATCAGAAATAACACCTCATATTTTAGTCCTTGAGTAAAGCTACAAAACAACCCTTATCTTATTCATTGTCTGAGATCTTCCCAATAGTTGTCAACCTATGCCTCAAGTATTATTTTGAAAAGAAGAAAAAGGAAAGAAAAAATGTAACTTGTTCAACCATAATATACCATAATATACTTGCATGATATTTATTTCCATATCACTACTTTCTCTTATACCATACTGTTTCATTGTTCATTGTTATAATTCAGACAAGAGGATTTTAAAATAGGATTCCAATGAGCTATTGATTATGAACTCATCACACCCAGTAATTATCAAACCAAGATTTGTAGTTAGTAGAAATTCTCTTTTTTTCTCTAAGATGTGTGAATCACACTTTAGCAATATAAATTTAGGGTGGAGAGGTATGTGCAGCTCACCTCACACCAATACCAACTTTGTTAAATTTAAAAACAAAAAATAATTTCAGTACTTATAAGGTATGAGGATTGTGGTGTATATTTAAAAAATCAGTAGGGAGCACCTTTAAGTGGTAAAGTGTATTTAAAATATTATTAGCAGATGCACAATTCATATACAAAATATCTGCTTGTGTATTCTAATGCATGATATGTAATGGACTTCCATTTTATTGTTGCACTGTCACCAAAGAAGTGTAGACATTCAGTTATACACTATTCCTCCAGATAAATAACTCAAGCAAAACATTACTTGACAGCATTCTGCTAATATCTTAAAAAATAAATAATTAAATAAATAAATAAGGAAAAGTTATTTAAAGAAAATAAAGGTTTAGCAGGTTGAAGGCCAATTGTAAGCAATCATGACCACCATCACTCAGACAGACTGCAAGCTACTGCCAGGCTTCTGACTTTTTAACTGTGGTTGAAAAACTAAAGAGTTTAAGAGTCAGTTTACTAGCCTCTATAAACAACCATGATCACTTAATGACAGATTGTAAGCTGTTAAACTTTTTTCTAAAGTTTGGCTGGCTACTCACCATACTCTTCTAATAGCATTGGAACTACAAGTGTTATTACTGCAATAACTGGGTGGACTATATATGTATTAATGATCGCAGTGCAATAGAATAACTGAACCTTCAAACATCATTTCTTCAGAGGCAAGGATGATTATTTTTTTACCTACAGAAGGGACACTAGATTCTTCTCTATTCAAGCCTTTCTCTCTTTCATTAATACCCAACTTCATCGGCAAAATGTGAGGTGTACAAAATTCTGTATTGCTACTTCCATTATCTTTTAAATTAAGTAAAGTTGCAAGGAATTCATTATGATTATGACTGGGGTCAGAAGCAAGAGACATTTATTTGATATCAGTTGCAATGTTAAAATGTCTATCCAATGCTGAATGTATAATTATAGCGTTTGCATTTATGTTATCATTTTCGACCCACGTTTTCCAATTTTTAAATGGGGTATGGGTGATTCATGAAGTTTTGCCACCTCTCTTGATTCAGTGCCACTCTGCTGAATTAATCCATCCATCTTTGCTTCCTCTTGCCTTCTTCCTGTCTCTAATCCTCTTCACCAACTCAACATCTGCTTACCTGCACGTGCCTGAACCATGGCAATCAGTTTGCTTGATCTTTCTCTTTAATTGAAGGTGCTTTGGCTTGTTCACTGATGTGCACATTGTGTCATCTGTCCCAGAGTGCATATCCTACCACCTGTTTCAGGCACTTTAGCTCCATCACTTCTAACATCATCAATTGCTCTGCCTTCACTGTTCAGGTTTCTGTACCACACAGAAGTACTTGGCAGAACACTGTTTTGTACACCTTACTTTTCAGCTTCTTTAGTATCTTTTTGTCATACACTACCCCTGACACTTTGTGCCAGTTGGCTGCAGCTTCTCTGATTCTAGCTTTGACCACCATATTCAGATTTCCCCTCTCCTGAACCACCCCAGCAGACACTTGAAGATGTTAACCTGTTCCATTATTTTCCCTTTTATGAACATTTTCAGCTTCTTCTTATTTCCTCTGTTGGCTGTCATGAAAATGTATTGCCTGTATTCAGTTTTATCCTATGTGCTTTTGTTTTGCTTTGCATTCCACTCTTGCAGCATTTGCTGACATCCTTGTTCAGAGTCTGCTTGTAATATCATAACATATGCAGATGACTACTTTGTTGCTCTATCTCCAACAACCTGCTTACTAATGCAGTTATCATCAGTATATGAATAGCAGTGGTCTCTGAGCTAAACCCTCATGCACTTCCACTGCCACTTTGAAATCCTCTGCGAGTCCAAACAATATTCATTCTTGCAGGATTGGGACCTTGTACATGGCCACTGGCCACCTCTAAGTTTATTACTGTTTCTAGCAATTAAGACCATCTCTGTTCTGGCCAAGTCATCTACCTTGGTAACTTGTCATGTTCTTTCTCCAAGTCTAAAAATGCCCAGATGGACTCTTTACTCATCTGTGTTGGTTATGCTAAATCCTTAGCTGAATCTGAACAGCTTATCTCCATGCTTACTTTCTACTATCTGCATATTTGCTTATCTATCACCTAATTCAACACAAGAGATTGATACCATACTGTCCACAATTCTGAATGTTCCCTTTGTTTATGTACACTGGCACTAGGATGCTTATTTTCCAGTCATCTGCGACACACATTTCTGTCCATACTGTTTGCATATCCTCAGGAGCCATTTATCCCCTAAATCATCAAACATCTTTATCACATCTTCCATGATCTTGTTTGAACCTGCTGTTTTCTCTGACTTCATTTTCCTTGGTGCTGTTTTTATTCTTCCTGTTTCCGCTTTCACTGTATGGTGACTACAGGGATGTACAATGTGTCTGGGGTTTTCTTCATTCATGAGCTGCTGGAAGTAATCCTTCCATCTGCATTTGATGTCCTGTAGACTGGTGGGCAGATTGTTTCTGGCATCCCTTATGAATGGTGTCTAATGATTATCGTCTTTACTGTTCTGTCTTTGCCTTGCAACCAGAAATAGGTTCAGTGTTGCACCTGCTGAGTCACTTTACAATGCTAGTACAGTGTCTCTACAATGTCTCTAATACCGTGTTCTTTGCTATTGCAGCTGCCCCCAGAAATAGGTTCAGTGTCCCACCTGCTGAGTCACTTTACAATGCTAGTACAGTGTCTCTACAATGTCTCTAATACCGTGTTCTTTGCTATTGCAGCTGCCTCTAAGCCTGTTTGTTAAACAGCCAGTATTATTTCTTAGACTTATCAGTCTTTTCTATCTTCCATTTCTTTTACTTCTTTCTTTTAATAACTTCCTGAACATCTAGATTCCACCACCAGCTTTCCTTGTGTAACTTATTTCCATACTGCATTCAGCCACATATCTTTTATAGACCTTAAACATACTGCATTGGGTCACTGCCATTCATTTTCACCTCTAACTATTTCCTCTCTTCCTGAGTGAAACTTTTTGTGCTTTCATTCAACTCAACGTACATATCTATAGTCTAATCTCTGTTATCCCCAAAGTATTCTCTG